>NC_137019.1:30310783-30530783 GCF_032717465.1 Coenobita brevimanus
AATACCTCTTAGCAATGGCCATTGCATTAATATCAGCAAACGAGGTGGTATTTTGGATTGCCACCACCGTCACCATAGGGCTGGCGGCGCTGGGTCCTCTCAGTCGCTATCAAGCGACTATGCCGGCAGTGACCATTGCAAATTCCATTCATGCTCGTCAGTGTAGAAGTGCAGGTGCGGCCTTTCTTCACCAGTATCTGTAGTCTCAGTACCAATTTTAACTCAGTTAATTTTTTCCTACGATTCGTATCCTATCTAGCTCTGTTCCTTACAGAACCCCAAATCTCTCCCTGTACCGATATATCGCCAAGTTGTTTTCCTGATTACTATCTCCTCACATACTTCCGTAACAAGTGTGGCACTTTTGATTATATCAAATGTGAATTTGCAGTTGACACTGTTTCAAACTTCACTACAGCTAATTTTGCTTACCCACTGTTTAAACTAAATTATCTAAATATTACCAAATATATCTACCAGTATGTAATCTATTACTCTCCCAATGCTTCTTCAGAACCCAGTGTATTTGACTACATATCCACACAGTTGAGCAACCTTAACCTTACTCTTAGCACCGAAATTACCATTTTGGGTGATTTTAACGTACAATACGTAATGTAGAGTGGTTATTACTCTTTGCCAGGACTGACAATACTGGTCTGGAGTGTGAGCTGTTTGCAGAATCATTTAATCTAATGCGGTTGGTAAAGCAACCAACCAGAATACCAGATAATCCTGACCATAATGCCCATCTCTTGGAAATATTCCTGACAAATAATCCAGATCAATACAGAATAGAAGTACTGTCACCACTTGCATCCTCTGACCACAATCTCAACAAAGCCTCATTAGTCGGCTCCCCCAAACCTCCCCATTCGGAACCTGTCAGGGTGACCCGATGGCACTTTGATAGGGAGAACTGGGATCGATATAGAAATGATCTTGCTGGTATTCCATGGCAGTCTTTCTTCTCTGGTGATGTCAATTCTACCCAGTCCCACATTAATGACCTAATACTAGCTGGTATGGAATTGTTCATACCGACTCCCTAAAACGGTTTGATAGCAATTATGTCAGAGCAACTGCCCAAAAGTTATTAGCCTACAACTCTTACTTAAAATAAAAAAAACATCTGAATCACTGTGTCAATTTATAATTCCTAGAAACCACGCAAAAGCAGTAATAAATCTTGCTAAACTGAACTTTCTTCAAAACCAAGCGTCAAAACTACTTGGCAGCCCTAATGACAATAGAATATTCTGGTCAACTCTCAGTTCTTTCAATATTATCTTGAACAAGTCATCACCCATTCTCCTACTAAAACCTTCAGACGGTAACATTACAAATGACCATTGTGGTAAAGGGAAAATGCTTGCCAGTACATTTCCCAGAAATTCTACCTTAAAGGATATCAGCCAGAACGTCCCTGTACTAGAACTTGACCCTCTCAAATTGCTCCACTTAAAATACAGATTAAATACGGAAAATCTATCCTAGACAATTTACCAATCAACAAAGCTCTAGGCCCAGATGGAGTTCTTCCAGTTGTTTTGAAAAAGTGCTCCCCAGAACTTGCCTCTGTCCAAGTTAAATTATTCAGACTATGTCTACGTACTTCTTCATTCCCTAATTCATTGAAAGAAGCCAATATCCACCCAACTGCAAAGAAACGAAGTCCCTGTTACCCCTCTGATTACAGACCAATAGCTATCACGTCTTCTCTTGGTAAAGTATTTGACAGTGTAATTAATAAGCACATAGTTAAACACCCTGAATCCAGGAACTCAGTTAGTGATAGACAATATGGTTTTCGCCACGAAAGATCCACCATTGGTATACTCGGTCTCCTGACTCATACCATCCATCAATCA
Organism: Coenobita brevimanus; assembly: GCF_032717465.1. NCBI lineage: Eukaryota > Metazoa > Arthropoda > Malacostraca > Decapoda > Coenobitidae > Coenobita > Coenobita brevimanus. Next base: position 30,312,655 of record NC_137019.1, read on the forward strand.
ATTGACCAACATGGAGAGACTCATGCAGAAGCTCTTGATATTTCTGAAGCTTTCGACAGAGTGTGGCACCATTCCCTGCCATCCAAACTCTCTTGCTATGGACTAACGTCTTTTGTTCCTCTGGTTTCCTCATACTTCATCAACAGGGAAACAGGAGTAAAAGTAGATGATGTACATTCCAACAAAATTAATGCCTGCGTGCCACAGAGATCAGTTTTGGCACCAGCCCTATTCCTAGTTCATATTAATGATCTCATATCTGTCACCGACAATCCCATCCATTCATATGCAGATGACTCAACACTTCACAGTTAATTCACACTCAAACATCCATTTACAAAGTTTAATATCTCTAATCCTCAACTCAATGCAGCCATCTCCATAAATGAAGACTTATAATGCTAGTAAAACCAAATATATACAATTTACTAATAGAGAGATATTGCCAGATTCGTATATTACCTTCAATGCTACCAATATTCCCATCTCCAGAAATATTGAAATTCTCGGTGTCTCACTTAACAACGCCCTCAGCTGGACCTCTGATGTCAGATCACTTAATAAAACCGCCTCGAAGAATCTTGGATTATTGTACAGAGTCCTTAACTTCTTCACTGACGAGCAGTTACCTATAATTTATAAGTGTCATGTGCACTCTCAGCTAGAATGTTGCTCCCCCTTGTGGAATGGACGTAGAGAGGTTGCACTAAAACAGCTAGACAACAATCAGAACAAAGCTGTTGGAATTACTAATAACCCTGCTATTACAGGTAAACTACCTCTCTTACAAGTAAGAAGGAATGTTGCCTCCCTTGCATAATTTTACAGATACTTTCACGGCATATGCTCAGACGGAGTTGGGTCAATTGTGCCATCTCTCTATGCCTTCCCTCGTGCAGCACGGGCATCTGGTAGCTCTCATGACGAATGTCACACAGCCATAGTGCAGAACATCTGCCTGTTAGAATTCTTTTATTCCCCGAAGTGCATCTCTCTGGAACTCACTTCCCCAGAGATGTTTCCCCCCAAACATCAACTTACAGCTGTTCAAGTCCAACTGTTACAGATTATTTTTTATTAATGTAGGGCGCCAGTAATCTGGTGTATGGATTATTTTTTTTATAAATTTTTTCCTTTGGTCTGTTATTTAAAATGAATTTCTCCATGTTTTTACCTTTTTCTTTTACCTTGTGAGGAGTAGCCTGTGGCACCAGTCGATCAGGGCACTACTCTCGTGGTGGATGGCAAGATGGTGATAGGGAGAGCCGGAGCTAGACCTTAGGACTTGATCCTGACCATCTCTCTTTGCTGAACATTATCAGTGCATTCATTTACACAGAGAGTAGGCCAGCATGCTCTCTTAATACCTCTACCTTCAACTGTCAACACCACACTACATGCACAAAAGATATCACACCTTCTATTCCCATTCTCATTAACAATGGCTGCTGCAATGTTACTATTAAATGAGGTGGTACCTCGGATTGCCACCACCGGCAGGGTAGGGCTGGGGGCACAGGGTCCTTGCGGTCGCCATCAAGCGACTGTGCCAGCAGTGACTGTTGCAATTTCCAGTAATGCTCGTCAGCGTAGAGGTGAAAGTGCGGCCTTATTCTTGACCAACATCCGCAGCCTTAGCACAAATTTAACCTCAGTTTATTTTTTCCTTCACTCCATATCCTCTTTGGCCTTTTTCCTCACAGAACCACAAGTCTCACCCTCTACTGATTTATCCCCATTTTGTTTTCCCGGTTACCATCTCCTCACAAACTTCCGAAACAAGGGCGGCATCTGTTGTTATATCAAATCCCAATATGAAGTTGACACTATTTTAAACTTCACTTCAACCAGTTTTAATTACTCATTGTATAGACTAAATTGTCAAAATATTACCAAATATATCTGTGTAGTCTATTGCTCCCCCAGTGCTTCTTTGGAACTCAGTGTATTTGATTACATATCCACACAGTTGAGTAACCTTAACCTTGCCCTTAGCACCGAAATTACAACTTTGAGTGATTTCAACGTACATAATGTTGAATGGTTATTGCATTCTGCCAGGACTGACAACGCTGGTCTAGAGTGCAAGCTGTTTGCAGAATCATTTAATCTCACCCAGCTGGTAAAGCAACCAACCAGAATAACTGATAATCCTGACCATAATGCCCAACTCTTGGCTTTATTCTTGACAAATAATCCAGATCAATACAGGATAGAGGTACTGTCACCACTTGGATCCTCTGACCACAATCTCATCAAAGCCTCATTAGTTAACCCCCCCACACCTCCCTGTTCTGAACCTGTCAGAGTGACCCGATGGCACTTTGATAGTGGAAACTGGGATGGATTTAGAAATTAACGTGCTGACATTGCATGGCAGTCTTTCTTCTCTAATGATCCCAATTCCACCGAGTCCCACATTTGTGACTTAATACTACCTGGTATGGATTTATTCATACCAAGAGAACAGTTCACTGAAAGATTGAACTCTCCAAAATGGTTTTATGGCAACTGTGCCAGAGCAACAACCCAAAGGTCATTAACATATAACGCTTACTTAAAATAAAAAACATCTGAATCACTCTCTCAATTTAAAATTGCCAGAAATCATGCAAAAGCTGTAATAAATCTAGCTAAATCTAACTTTCTTCAATGGAAGCATCAAAACTAGGTAACAGCCCAAATGACAATAGAATAATCTGGTCAAGTCTTAATTGTATCAATAATAACTCTGTTATGAGTCCATATTATAATTACAAATCATAATAGATAGATAGATAAATAGATAGATAGACAGCTCCATGCGAGCCTGGGAAAGGGAAATGATCTTGCAAGTTAACTGAGGAAATGTTGACGACACATAGGAAGTAGCAATGTCAGGAGATGATGAAATCATGCAAAAGCTGTATTAAATCTATCTAAATCAAACTTTCTTCAAAAGCAAGCATCAAAACTACTTAACAACCCTAATGACAACAGAATATTCTGGTCAACTCTTAATTCTTTCAATAATAACTTTAACAAGTCATCTTCCATTCCCCCACTAAAATCTTCAGATGGCAATATTACAAATGACCCACGTGGGAAAGCAGATATCTTTGCTAGTACCTTTGCAAGAAACTCTACCATAGATGATACCAGCCAGAATGTCTCAGTACTGGAACTTGATTCTTCCGAAATTGCCCCACTTAAAATACAGACAAGATTTGTAAAATCCATCCTAGACAATTTACCTACCAACAAAGCTCCAGGTCCAGATGGAATTCCGCCAATTGTTTTGAAAAAGTGTTCCCCTGAACTTGCCTCTGTCCTAGCTAAATTATTCAGACTATGCATACGTACTTCTTTATTCCCAAATTCATGGAAAGAAGCCAATATCCACCCAGTTCCGAAGAAAGGAAGTTCGTCTGACCCCTCCAATTACAGACCAATAGCTATCACATCTTCTCTTGGTAAGGTATTTGAAACTTTAATTAATAAGCATATTGTTAAACATCTTGAATCCAACAACTTAATTAATGATAGACAATACGGTTTTCGCCACGAAAGATCCACCATTGACATACTCAATCTCTTAACTCATACCATCCATCAATCAATTGATCTTTTTGGAGAAACTCATGCAGTAGCTCTTGATGTCTCTAAAGCTTTCGACAGAGTATGGCACCGTTCCCTGCTGTCCAAACTCCTTGCTATGGACTAACGTCTTTTGTTCCTTTGATTTCTTCTTATCTTAGTGACAGGAAAATAAGAGTAAAAGTAGATGATGTATATTCGAATTTCCACTCAATTAACGCCGGCGTGCCACAGGGATCAGTTCTGGCGCCAACCCTATTTCTGGTTCATATTAATGATCTCTTATCTGTCACTCACAATCCCATTCACTCATATGCAGATGACTCAACACTACATAGTTCATTCACACTCAGACATCCATTTACAAAGTCTAATATCTCTACCTCTCAACTCAATACAGCCATCTCCATAAATCAAGATCTATCTACAATCAGTGAATGGGGACAAAACAACCTTGTCTCTTTTAATGCTAGTAAAACTAAATATATACAGTTTACTAATAGATAGATATTGTCAGATTCGTACATTACCTTCAGTGCTACTAATATTCCCATCTCCAAAAGTATTGAAATTCTTGGTGTCTCACTTAACAGTGCCCTCAGCTGGACCTCTCATGTCAGATCACTTGCTAAAACCGCCTCAAGGAAACTTGGATTATTGTACAGAGTCCGTAACTTCTTCGCCGATGAGCAGTTAGCTATAATTTATAAGAGTCATGTGCGCTCTCAGCTTGAATATTGCTCACCCTTGTGGAATGGTTGTGGAGAGGTTGCATTAAGACAACTAGACAAAATTCAGAATAAAGCTGTTAGAATCATTAACAACCCTGCCATTACATATAAACTACCTCCCCTGCAAGTAAGAAGGAATGTTGCCTCCCTTGCATTATTTTACAGATATTTTTTTGGCAAATGCTCAGACGAAGTTGCGTCCATGGTGCCACCTCTCCATGCCTTCCCTCGTGCTACACGGGCATCTGGTAACGCTCATGACTGGAATGTCACTCAACCACATTGCAGAACTTCTGCCTATCAGAATTCTTTCATTCCCCGAACTGCATCTCTCTGGAACTCGCTTCCCCAGAGTTGTTTTCCTCCAAATTTCAACCTACAACTGTTCAAGTCTAATTCTTACAGATATTTTATGAACAGAGGACACCAGTAATCTGGTGTATGGATTATTTTTTTTTCTCCATTTGTTTTTCCTTCCTCCGTTCTGTTATTTAAAAAAAAAAAAAAAAAAAAAAAAAAGATAGTGTGTCAGCGAGATAGCAGGGGAACAAAGCCTAGTGACATACACAAATACGCACACACAGGTTTCTGGAACTTTCCAACCACAGTGTAACACACGTGACACGACCCCTGTTTCACCAGAATTTAGGAAGGAGAGCTCAGAAGGAGGGTAGCATTTGAACCGACAGGTAGTGGAGAGAGTGAACAAGAAAGAGGGGCTCAACTAGACTTACTTATTATATTGTCTCTGTAAGACATACCCTGCTCAACTTAGATCTCTCTGATGATAATAAATTAAGATCCACTCACTGTATTCATCTTTAATTCCTACTACAAGAAATCGAGAGTGACAACTAAACAACAAACCTTCTCTACAAGTAACTACAAAGTCTTTTATGACATTATTTCTAAGTCCTTTGTGACAACTTTAACAAGTCATCATCCATTCCCCCACTAAAATCTTCAGATGGCAACATTACAAATGACCCGCATGGGAAAACAGATATTTTTGCCAGTAAGTTTGCCAGAAATTCTACCATATAGGACGCCAGCCAGAACGTCCCAGTACGAGAACTTGACTCTCCTGAAATTGTTCCACTTAAAATACACACAAGATACGTAAAATCTATCCTAGACAATTTACCTACAAACAAAGCTCCAGGCCCAGATGGAATTTCGCCAATTGTTTTAAAAAAGTGTTCACCTGAACTTGGCTCTGTTCTACCTAAATTATTCAGACTTTGCATACGTGCTTCTTCATTCTTAAGTTCATGGAAGGAAGCCAATATCCACCCAATTCCGAAGAAAGGAAGTTCCTCAGACCCCTCTGATTATAGACCAAAAGCTGTCACATATTCTCTTGGTAAGGTATTTGAAATTTGAAATAATAAGCACATTGTTGAACATCTTTAATCCAACAACTTAATTAGAGATAGACAATAAGGTTTTCGCCATGAAAGATCCGTCATTGACATACTTAATCTCCTAACTCATACCATCCATCAGTCAATCGACTTACATGGAGAAACCCATGCAGTAGCCCTTGATATTTCTAAAGCTTTCGAAAGAGTATGGCACCGTTCCCTGATGTCCAAACTCCCTTGCTATGGACTAACGTCTTTTGTTCCAATGATTTCCTCATATCTCAGTGACAGGAAAATAAGAGTAAAAGTAGATGATGCATATTCCAATTTCCACTCAAGTAACGACGGCGTGCCGCAGGGATCAGTTCTGGCGCCAACCCTGTTCCTAGTTCATATTAATCATCTCTTATCTGTCACCCACAATCCCATCCACTCATATGCAGATGACTCAACACTACATAGTTCATTCACATTCCTACACCCATTTACAAAGTCTAAACTCTCTACCCCTCAACTCAGTACAGCCATCTCCATAAATCAAGACATATCTACGATCAGTGAATGAGGACAAAACAACCTTGTCTCATTTAATGCTGGTAAAACTAATTATATACAATTTACTAATAGAGAGATATTGCCAATTTCGTATATTACCTTCAGTGCTTCTAATATTCCCATCTCCAAAAGCAGTGAAATTCCCGGTGTCTCACTTAACAATGCCCTCAGCTGGACCTCTCATGTTAGATCACTTGCTAAAACCGCCTCAAAGAAACTTGGATTATTGTACAGAGTCCGTAACTTCTTCACTGGCAAGCAGTTTGTTGTAATTTATAAGAGTCATGTGCACTCTCAGCTTGAATATTGCTCACCCTTGTGGCATGGATGTGGAGAGGTTGCATTAATACAACTAGACAAAATTTAGAACAAAGCTCTTAGAATTATTAACAACCCTGCCATTACAAATAAATTACCTCCCCTACAAGTAAGAAGGAATGTTGCCTCCCTTGCATCATTTTACATATATTTTTATGGCAAATGCTCAGACGAAGTTGCATCCATGATGCCATCCCTCCATGCCATCCCTCGTACTACATGGTCATCTGGCAGCACTCAGGACTGGAATGTCACTCAGCCATATTGCAGAACTTCTGCCTATCAGAATTCTTTCATTCCCCGAACTGCAACTCTCTGGAACTCGCTTCCCCAGAGTTGTTTCCCTCCAAACTTCAACCTACAGCTGTTCAAGTCTAACTGTTACAGATATTTTATGAACAGATGACAGCAGTAATCTGGTGTATGGATTATTTTTCTTGTTTATTTGTTTTTCCTTCCTTTATCCTGTTATTAAAAAAAAAAAAAAAATGATAATGCTGCGGACAGTGCAGGTACTTCTCACTTAATGCAGGTTTTGCAGAATTTATTGTGCTTTCAACATCTTACACTTGGGTGAACTAAAATAAAAAGATAAACAACATTCTAAACCCCATTCATTAAAGCATCAAGATGAGGATGTCTCGTCTTCGCTGATTGGCTGGTTGTAAAGTCACCATAACCTCTTTGTTTGTCTCTACAAACTTTGCTCACCAAACTACATATCCCTTTTGTTTCAATTGTAGCTTTCTTGTTAGACGGGACACACAAATTATTTTAAAGTATCAAACTCTGCATTGACAGTGCAACTAATATACATTTTCCAAAAAAAAAAAAAAAAAAAAAAAAAAATAATAAACACAGCTAGGGACTGAAATGTCTAACCACTTTTTAGATATTTAAATTTTAGCAACAGTGACTTAATCATAACTGTATTTTTATTCTCGTTCAGCAAATACTCCTGATATTACAATGCTGTCGGATAATTTATACAACCAGATAGAAGTGAAATAAGGAAGACACTGATGAAACATTCATTTATTCTTTACCAATTTGTGACCACAGCTTTTCCTGCAATCCAGATGTGTTACAAAATATTCACTGCAGCAAAATCTGCCATACATGGCATACAGCAAGATAAAACCAGATACTTATAAATAAGTGAACAGAGAAATAGGTGGAACATAAATCATACATCAATCTCCTTCCCCTCCTGGGCCTGCACTGATGTGGAAGTGCGGTGTGACCCATATTTTGTTTTGTTTTGTGTTCTCTTTTCTTAACAGCCCAACCCTTTATTTATTTATTTTTTTTACACATAATGGATAAAGGTACCGGCTACATGGGAAGGTCAACTTAAACAATTTTTATCCGTTTTTTAAATGCAAGAAAGTAGGATCCAATGGCCAGGAGCCTGCACGATTGTTCCCTCGAAGAAAAAACAAAAAACAAGAAAACAGAAAGGCAAATTCGAAATCCATTCATTTAATTTCGAGATGCCTAGACAAAATGCGTTTGAAAGACTGGAGATCATAAGCAGTAGGAAATACAGACAGAAGGAGACAGTTCCAGAGCTGACCTGTTGCACATATGAAATACTGGGAGTAATGGTTAACTCTTGTTTTAGAGAGTTGGACAGATAAAAGATGAGAGTTTGTTGCTAGACGGGTGTTATGCGCCTGCCATTGTGCTGGAGGGATGCAAGCAAACAGTTCAGAGGAGCAATGACCACTGAAGTAGTGACAGAAAAGAGATAAAGATGCAACAGCACAACGAAGAAACAGATGTTGAAGGGAGCCTGTAGGAGAAGAGTTAATATGACTGAAATCCTTTGACTCCACCATGTTGAGCAGAACTGTATATGGGGAACCTCCCCCCACGTGAAAGTTGTACTCTACACAGGGGCGAATAAAACCCGTGTATAGGGTCAACAACTGTGTAGGGGTAAGGAAGGCACTGAGTCGGCTTAGTACACCCATCCTCTTGGAAACAGACTGTACAAGAGAGGTAATATGATCTTTCCAAGATAAGTCCCGAGTGCATGAAAAGCCAAGCATGTTCAACGATGATGCACGATCGAATTGGATATTGTTAAAAATTAGAGGATACTCCTGCAGAAGATTTTGTCAGGTTGAACCTTGATAGATGTAAATACTGAGTTATTGATGCATTAAAAACAAGATTACCCTTACTCCACTCAGAGATATGAGCCAAGTCAGACATTAGGTTTGCCACAACCTCATCCCTTGTTTGCTGATGTAACTGCTCAGATGGACGCTGAGACAAGTGAATGAAAAGGTGAAGGGAGGAGCCATCAGCGTACGAGTGGATAGAGTTAGATGTACAACTTAGGTCACTGGTGAAGAAAATGAAGTGAGTTGTTGATAGGACAGAGCCCTGAGGAACACCACTGTTCATAGCTCTAGGAGAAGAACGGTGGCCATCTGCAACAGCAGCTATAGAGTGATCAGAATAGAAACTAGAGATGAAGGCACAGATAGAAGGATAGAAACTGTAAGAGGGCAGTTTGGAAATTAAAGATATATGCCAGACTCGATTGAAAGCCTTTGAGATGCCAAGCGCAATCCCAAAGCTTTCGCCAAAGTCTCGTAAGGAGGATGACCAGGAGTCTGAAAGGTAGGTGAGACGAACGGCAGTGGAGATTCCCTGGTGGAGCTCATACTGACGATCAGAAAGAAGACTGTAATAGAAAAGGTGCTTTAAAAATTTTTGTTAAGAACGGACTCAAAAACTTTTTGAAATACAGGAAGTTAAAGTAATTGGGTGATAGTTTGAGGGCTGGGAATGGTATCCCTTCTCTGGGACAGGCTGAATTAGAGCAACTTCTAGCAGGAAGGAAAGGTAGAAGTTGACAGACAAATGTGAAACAACCTACCTAGGCAGGGTGTAAACCAGACTTGGCGGTAGGGTTCAAAGTAAGGTCAGAACGATGGGATAAAATTTTAGGAACAATCAGTCAAAGGTCAAAGTCACAGAACAAGATAAAGTTCGATCCTTGTCAGCCAGTGCGTGAACTAATAATTTAAAACAGATTTGATATGATCTGAACCAAACTTGGTGGAAGGGTTTTGGGTGCGACAAGAGGTTGATCTATTGTTTTGAGAGCGATATGTCATAGGTTAAGGTCACATGGCACAGTTATCTTAAATTATTTTTATCCATTTTAGATCTAACTTGGTGAGAGGATTCAGGGTAAAGAAATGATGAAAGAATTTGATTCTGAAGACAGTCATACTGTAGTGAAGGTCACAAAGCAATATCAATTATGCAACTATATAACTGAGACAGTTTTTATACAGTACAGACAAAACTTCGTGGAGTGACTAAAGTTCCACCATGTATGAATTGATCTAGTTTTGAGAGCTAAAGATTAAAAATCAAGGTCACAAGGCAAGGCCAACTTAAGCAGCTTTGATCCACTCTTGAGCAAGTTTTGTGGAATCACTGAGGGTCAAACAAGAAAGAAGTGTTTCAGTCTTGAGAAAAGTTGATGGAAGGTCAAGGCAACTGTTTTGCCCGTAGACCTTTTAAAGGCTCTGGCGGTGAACTCACTGAGTGTTACTTCTTGTTTTTACTGTGTCGAGTGTATGACGTCACAAGATTATACTATATGTGGCCTCTCACCATCATTCCCCTCAACTATTATTATCTTGTTATGGGTCGCTTTCTGCAAAATGCAACATAAAGCATATTAGTAGGCTTAGTACAGTTAGTTTTAAGTTATCTTATTGCCATTTTTTTTTTCTAATTCTTGACAAACATCCAGTCCCATCATTCCAAGTATTAGCTGCATATTTATTAGCATTTAATTTACTGACACTGTGACTAGGATATTAATTTTATTTAGTCATATACGTTGGTAATTACATATTTTCATATTGTTAATATCATATTCTGCAGTATAGTCATTCATCTCTTACCTTTTTTGGTCTTGGGTTTGGGATTGTTCCATGGCTGAACCTTATCGGTACTAAATAAGATGAACAGGGTGCAGCATATGAAGGACAGACCAGCCGAAAGCCCGAACGCTGCTCTCCATCCACTCAGCGTTTGCTGGTGGCAAGGTATTACATCAATGTTCATTACATAGTAGCACTTGTCCGGATATTAAAGTAATAGTGTCTAATGATCGTTCACTTTGATACTATCATCTGCTGAGGAGATATGGTTAGTTACCGACAAGAACACCGATGAAGAAGTTTTAAAGAGTACCAAAAATACATCTAACATAGTACCCAATTGATGCCGTCATTCATGATGTCAGTGGCTGAAACACTAAGTTAATGTTTGCCATCCTTGAATCATAAAAAAAAAAATGATCAACTTTAAGTATTACCAAATTCTGATACAAAAAAGCTATTTCCTCATAACACTTACATTGTCATTTATGATGGCACCAGTGATAGCCGGCGCCAAGAAGCCAGTAGTAGCCCCAATAGTGTTAGTAATGCCCTCAAGGGAGCCAGCGAAATTGGGTGCGATGTCCTGCTCTGAACTGAGTGACCCGCTGTTGATCGTTCCCATTGCTCCCACAGCCACACACATGACCGCCATGGCCACACTGGAGTTACACTTCACCCACATCATGGCTACCAGTGCTGCTCCAGACACGTACATTGCTAAAGATGAAATGCATCAATGAGTTCATTTGGTAGCTTAAGCTTTTTGCTTACTCAGGGTGCCATGGAAATGAAGAAGACTGGTATTTCATGGGTAGGACCATTACTTGTTGAATGTTTCCATTTCTGCTAATATGTGAGCAAAATGGTTCATGGCCTTACAGTAATATGTACCATATATATATATATATATATATATATATATATATATATATATATATATATAGATAGATAGATAGATAGATAGATAGATAGATAGATATAGATATAGATAGATAGATAGACAGATATAGATATATATAGATAGATATTTCATGTACAAGATCAATATATTTATCTATCTATCTATCTATCTATCTATCTATCTATCTATATATATATATATATATATATATACTGTATATAGACACACACACACACACACACACACACACACACACACACACACACACACACACACACACACACACACACACACACACACATACACACGAGTATGTAATTATATATCATGTACAAGATCAGTTCCAGAAAAATTCAATAGGCAGCACTTGATGGGAGATGCTTCAACTACCACATATACTACAGGCACCAGGCGAAGTGCCAAGCATGTCTCCACTGTGACACATGGCAGCGGTGAGGCTCACCATAGCAGCATGCACAAAGTAACGCCGTGAACACATAGCCCATGATGCCTTTAATGCCATGGACCATAATACATATGCCATTAAATCTGTTTAATAAGACTGGCCAAAATATTTAAAACGACCTAATCACGGACATCAGCCACCTCAGTACCAGCACCTTCAGTCTCAACGACTTGACTACCAGATTGGACCGGGAGGTAAGTCATCGAAGAGCCGGCAGCACCCAGGACATTCACCCACAAGAAGCCACTTGTGAGTTTGGCATTTCCATCATCCAGCCAAACTAAACAAAAGATGTTCTCCAAGACACTGCTGTACATTCATATTCTTCATTTCCAAACCCGTCGACTGGTCTCCCTTTCTTAACGATATAAGACTGTAAAAACTGATGTCATCAAGTAAGACCAAGGCTATAAATGATGGCACTGAAGAAGACGACCATTGACCAACCTAGAAGAATCGTGAATTAAGAGAAAAAAAAAATACCACAAAAGCCTGCATCTTCTTCAAAGAAGACAGAAGATTCAACACAGAACACATAAGACCTAAGTACAAAAGATAAAGGTTAAAATGGAAAGAAACTACATGCACCCGAAGACAAAAATGACATAATTGCCACATATCCCCTGACCGTCCTGGACCATAAGCACCCAAGACTAGCAAGATCCACTAACACTGTTGATGTATCCACCCCGTGTCTATCTAACCTCCAATCATCTGCATTCCCTGACCTATTTCTAGATACCACTCCCTCACCTAGCTGTGATAAGCCCTTAACTTCCCACTTTCGCCATCTGCTTTCCCCTGACTTCTGCTGCATACATGTGAGTCTAGTGGTGTCACTGATACTAGGATAGCCCTCATCGTTACTTGGCCTTCTCTACTCTCTCCATCGAACCCCGCTTTTCCTATACAGCTGTCATTCCACTACATCATTAATCTTGCAATGTAGGCTACCCATTCTCCCGTCCACCTTTGTCACTCCCCCCTCCCCATGCCTCAAAGCAAGTTTCTACCGCCGCTTTCACAACTGGCCCCAACACCATCCCTCAGAGCAACAGATTCACCTACAAGAGCTAAGATATGAAAATATCCTAATGTATAGTACACACTGTATATGTTCGAACCCCGGCTTTTGTTTCTAAACACTGCTTGACATAATCAGCAGACCTCAGTTTGATACGCTTCTGTCTCCCTCCCTCCTCTTTCCTTCTGTACTCTTCCTTAAATATGGTCTGTCCTTTGTCAGACAACGGAACTCTCTCTCTCTCTCTCTCTCATATTCTGCTCAACTCTCTTCTTCCGTACCTTTGATTTCATTGTTAAATGTTTTCTTTAGCGCCCTAGTTGTGTGCATTTCCTTTTATTGTATATTCATACTATCTCAGTGCCTTCCTGTTTACCCATTCAGTAATTCAGCATCTCACTCCCATCGCCACCTATCCATTCCAAAATGTTGTTTACTGTAATTGCTCAATTACTTTGCACAATCTATCCTGCTTCTGCCTGAAGATGTTCTGAAAAAAGATATCGCTGGAGCTTGTTGCCTAAAGAATTCTGTCACTCATTGCCCAGGGATCATTCATCTACGAGAATGGCTGTAGTAAAACACTTTTTGCATGATGGCCACTACTTATAAATGATACCATATTAATTGGCATAAGGACATCCCCCTATAACCACTCCTGGTGAAACAGAAGTGTTGTCTGAACGACATATTATGTGATGCTTACATGAAATGAAAGTAGCACGATGGATTAAAGCGAGTAGATCTATATAAATAGGATGACAGTTTGTTGGGCGGTTAAGGGAGGGCAGGGAAAACGCGTGATTATTGTTGCGAAATTTCTCCCAAATTCGTTACCGTGAATAAAAACACAACATATCACAAGTACCCAGTAACATCCTACAATGCACAGCCTTCTCTGAGCCACGCTTCTCTTTGGAGCAAGTCCTTTGTGAGTACTGTTTCTGAATACCTACCACAACTTCCACCATCCCCACCATCACCACAACAGCTACTGTACCACCACCAACAACAGCATCATCACAACTACCATCAGTACCACCACCACAGCTACCACCACCACCACTACTACCACCACCACCATCAGGGTTAGCACCATTACCATCACAGCTACCACCACAATCACCACCACCATCACAGCGACCACAATCACCACCACCACCACAGCTGCTACCATCACCACCACCACCACAGATACCATCACCACCACCACCACCATACCTATCGCTACCACAGTTACCATGACCACCACCATCATCAAAGCTACCACCACCACCACCATCATCACAGCTACCACCACCACCACCATCATCACAGCTACCACTACCATCATCATCACAGCTGATACCACCACCATTACAGCTGCCACCACCACCACCACTACCACAACAGCAACCAACACCACCATCATCATCATAATTACCACTACCACCACCACCACCAGCATCACAGCTTCCACAACCATCACCACTACCACCAGCACACCACAACCACCTAAACCACCTTCATGACCATGACCTCCACCACCACCATCAACACAGCCAAATCACCACCACAACCATCATCATCACAGCTACCAGTACCATCATCATCACAGCTACCACCACCACCACCACAATCATCACAGCTACCATCACTACCACCACCACCACCATACAGCTCCCACCACCACTGCAACCTCTACCTCTACCATTACAACCACAACCACCACGGATACCCATAACACCATTACAACATCCACCACCAGCATCATCATTACAGCTACCATCACCACCACCATGATCATCACAGCTGCCTCCATCACCATTACAATTGCCACCACCGTCATCATCACAGCTCCCACCATTTTCTGCTGAATAAAATAGGCTGTTCGCAGCATCAGTGAAGTAACAGACATTGGATTTCAGATATACAACTCTCTCTCTCTCTCTCTCTCCAAAGTTGCATGAAGTTCCACAGAAATGCACCACTGCCTCTTGCACGTGGGAAAAATTATTAGGGGCCAAAATACTCCTCCAGAAAATATCGCTTGACACCAAACTGAAACTGGCCCTGTGATCCAGTTCCAACCATCCCCTCAAATTTCATCAAAAGTCTTTTTCCTGTTTTGGTTTACTACACACACACACACACACACACACACACACACACACACACACACACACACACACACATGCATGCATGCACGCATGCTGAGCATTGTAATAGATATAGTGCAATATTATCATATTCATTCAACACATAACTTATAATTATTTGAAAAATAAAAATTCTTTTGCCCTTTTCCACCCATCTGTCTATCTGTACCTAAACTCTCCTCAACCCCTTCCCCACAGCATCCGTCAGCTGCGGCCACCCCCGTCGACGCTTCTCATTTGTGAACGATTTGATCCATGCATAGAAACTCCTCACACAAGGAGAATATTGGCAACACGAAGTGCTAAAGCTGAAGACTTGATTAATTCTACTTGACATACAAAACCTGTCCGTGAAGCGATTAACTACTTCATTAGGAAATCACGCAGCACGCGTAAATGTTGCTGAATATTCGGTCACAAAGGAGTGGACTGTTTTAGGAAAGTCGCTCATGAAATCCGAACTGTTACATCCAGTGAACAAACACCACCTACCGCCTACCCAAGAAAACAGTGTACTAATTCAAAGCACTCTGCACTTACTATCAGTCCTCTGGCCATACAACCCAAAGTCGTACGCCATTTAAGAATAAGCAGGAGAAGGAAGGTATGTGCACCATGACCAAACATACTAAGAAAGTACCATCGAATCCACACACTCAATTTATGTATATCCTGCCTCAGCCACTATGAACATATTAAATATTGACCAGTCCATGATCATCATAAGTAAAGTACTGATAATACTCATTTTACTTGCCTGACCCATAAAGGAACAGCAGTAGACGCACAAACTGGGAATTCATTTACCATGAAAAACAACAGCTCCTCTAGTAACGCTGAAGTACTACCTTCTAACTTACAGGTGTATGGAGTCGATGGTTCAAAAATCCCCTGTCTAGGATAGAGTACACTGAAGTTCTAACTTAACTAAAGTTATAATGATTTCTACATTGTTATATTATCAGTAACATAATGTCACAAGCGGACGCAATAATTCTTGGCCTACATATTCTTAAAGAGCACAAAACAAATGGTTCGATTACCGAGGGCGTAATCATTGCGAGAAATACATTCACTGTCCACAACGCACCGAAGTCAATCGACATAAAAACCTCACCCATACACAAACCAAGCCCATATGACCAAACTATTTAATAGATTTTCCAGTAAGATAAAACAAATCGACTTATCATCACCACCTAATGCTTCTACCTGTTTCACTAGATGTGGCATAATAGCGATTAGCACCTCACGTATGGTAATGAGGTATCAATTGAACTGATGCAGCTGATACCTCATGAGCTGACTACAACGTTGATTTGCCTCGTTAATGTGAAAGAAGGTACAGATGCTGTATGTTTGCCTGATTCTGTCTATATAAAAAGACCTTCCATGGAGACATGTCTCTGTTCTGTTCGTGCTAACAGAATCACTGCCATGCCCATACTCAACTGCACAAACAAATCTTAAATAAAGAGAAGAGTGGTGGCTGGACAGGGGGCTGTTGACTGAAGTGTTAATGAACAGTACACTCCTCTCAAGAACAATCTACTGAGAATTACTGATTCAGTGTGTGGATGGACATGGGGTCACCCCAAGACATAAAGTAACTTCTTGGTGGGACGAGGGTGTAGAAGCTGCAGGTAAGAAGAAAAGAAGGCTTATCCGGGAATGGAAAAGGTGTGGTAACAAAGAGGAATACTTGGTTGCCAAGCGTAGGGCTAAAAAAGAGGTTTGCAAGGCAAAATTTGAGCCTCAGAGCCTTTTACTAGATAACCTACAGTATATAGTGTGGAAAGGAAGAATTGATATTTAAGGTGACAAATCAGAGGGAAAACAGGAATATCATAGGTGCCCAGTATGTGAAAAGTGATGAAGGAAAGATAGTGGTAAACTATGGGGATATTAAAGACGCCTGGAGAAAGCATTATAACGGTTGTTGAAAGAAGCGTTTGACTGGAATAGGGAAGGTTTGGAGCCAAAAGATCCAGTGTTTGGCCCTTGGCCTTTGATTGACGCTGCTTCTGTAAGCAAGGCACTTGGCAGGATGCAGGTGGGGAAGGCAGCAGGTGTGTCTAGGTTGACTGTTGAAATGCTGAAGGCCTCAGATATAGGGGTGGGGTTAGTTACTGACTTGGTAAATACGATTATATATGAATGTGCTGTCTCACGTGATTGGCTGAGAAGTGTGATTGTAAAAGTGTACAAGGGGAAGGGTGATGCCGTGGAAAGAGGAAATTATAGAGGCATAAAGCTTTTGGACCACATAATGAAGGTAATGGAGAGAGTCCTAAAATGTATGATTAGAGAAATAGTGAACACTGATGAGATGCAGTTTGGGTTTATGTCAGGCAAAGGGACCACTGATGCCATATTCATTGTTCGACAGCTTCAGTAAAAATATATAGGAATGTAAAAGGATCTGTACTTTGTTTTTGTTGATCTGGAGAAGGCCTTTAACAGAGTCCCCAGGGAGCTGGTGAAGTGGGCAATGAGAAAGCCTGGGATCGAGGAGTGGCTTGTTAGGGTGGTTATGGCTGTGTATGTGGGTGCCTGCACCCAGGTAAGACTGAATGGAGTTTTGAGTAATGAGTTTTCTGTGAATGCTGGTGTGCATCAGGGGTCAGTCTTGAGGCTCGTGTTGTTTATTATGGTACTTGAAGCTCTCTCACGTAATCTCAGAAATGGACTCCCGTGGGAGATGTATGCCGATGATTTGTTGTTGATTGCAGAGAATGAAAGGGAGCTGGAGGAAAGATTTAGGAAGTGGAGAGATGGTATGGGACACAAGGGCTTGAGAGTAATTGCAGATAAAACTAGAAAGCAATCAGAGAGTGCATACTGCATGCAATGTCGGATCCTGATCCGGATCCGCCCTGAAATATATTTAAATTCTTTCGTGGCCCATGGCCCACTAATCCACAAAAAAATTTAACCAAAATTCATTGACAACTTTTAGAAATATTGTGCGGTAGGATCAGGATCCGGGTTCTCCCAAAATTTAACCAATTCTTTCTGGGCCCATGGCCCACATTTCCACATAATTTCATTGAAATTCATTGAGAACTTTGGAGATAACGTCTGGACAAACAAACAAGTGGACAAACATAGGCGAATACATAACCTCCTCCAAATTCGTTGGCAGAGGTGACAAAGGCAATGGTATCAAGGGCTGGTGGCGGCACTGTCAAAGTAGAGGGAGGGTGGCCGTGTGGAATTTGCTACAAGAGCGTGGGAAGTAATTCCATCTTGTGCAGTCTTTGTGGTAAGTGGGCGTACAAGAGGTGTAGTGGTAGTAGAGGCAGACTGCTAGATATTGCTGATTACATGTGTGCAGCGTGTCAAGGAGTGCATGTGGAAATTGTCAGGCATGAAAGGACTGATCTTGCTGGTGAGTCTCTCGAGTGTGTGGAAGAGTGTTGTTATCTGAGAGACTTGTTAAGCGCTGGAGGTGAGGCTGGAGCCTCTGTGGCTAGACTGAGGAGTGGTTGGAAAAAATTCGGGGAGCTGTTACCTCTCCTGACACTGGGAGGGCTCTCCCGCCGTGTTAAAGGATCTTTCTTTGCAGCATGAGTTAGGAGTGTAATGCTGTATGGTTGTGTGACCTGGACAGTTAAGGAAGAGGATATTCGCAGGCTCCACCATACAGAAACGACAATTATTAGGTGGAAGTGCAGTGCATCCTTGAGTGCAAGGCCTGGGGGGCTAGGTTGAAGATGGAAGAGTTAGGAAGTAGGATAGGACTGGAGTGTATTGGTGTTGTGATGAGGAGGAATAGACTGAAGTAGTTTGGGCATGCGGATAGGATGGGGGATGGTAACTGGGTGCAGAAAGTGAGAGATGCTAACGTTTGGGGTAGAGCTGCGAGAGGTGGACCGAAAACGATCTGGGGTGAAGTCACTGAGCGTGGCCTGAGGGAAAAGTGACAGAATAGGGAGGCTGCTAGAGATCGAGCAGCACGGAGAGCCGCCATTAAGTGACCATGGCTGACGTATGCAAGCATGTTTGAGCCTTTAAAACCGAAAAGGAACGAAAACTAAAATATGTGTATTCAGTGGATACCCGGCGGCTGTAGAGGTTGTACAAGAGGCTTTCCCTTTGCCTCTCAGTTCCATAAGTTCTGTTCATGATAATATGGCCAGTGCCCCCAGTTTGGAAGTCACTTTAAGCTACTTTAGGCCCCAATCATTATCCAGAGGCTAGGTCAGAAGTCTTCAAATTGCTCAATAAACATACGTATGTGACTGCATTGCATGGACAATTCTTGGGTCCCACCCACATAGACATGACATAAAGCCAATCTTGGGATGAAAACTTATTAACATACCGGCATTCCGCCTATACCATGTAAGCAAACATCACTAAGAAATTAGTTCAAAACATGCTTGACGAGGGAGTTATGGCACATTCTTCTTCTCCGTGAAATTTCTCATGTTTCTAGTTCTAGAAAAAAGTGGAACATTGCATCCAGTCATAGACTATAGAAAACTTGACAATCTAATAAATAACGATGGGGCTGCTCTGCCTGTCTTGGTTGAAGACCTCCAGCCAATCGGTGCTGAGGGTTGGATATTTTCCCCATCAGATCTTTAAAGTGTGCACTGGCAACAAGAACTAACTGGCCAAGTAATCAGCGACAACGTTATTACCCACGGGACATTATCAGAAAAAAAAAATGAGTATGTGCTATGAGACAGTGGATATATTGTCCAGCACCTTGTCAGCGGCGTGGTTACAGCTCTGAGTGGTAAGTGAGTACTGGCTTATCTTGACGACATGATCATTTTGTCAGTGGAAGTTGTGGAACACATTAAAAAGTAAATGAAGTACTCAATAAACATGGAACCGCAGGCCTCAAGGTTAAAATACTTAAATGTTCCTTTATGAAACGTCAGATAAAATTCGAGGGATATGTATTAGATAGTAAAGGAATTAGAACCGCCAGCTCTTAGTCAGTGAGAGAAATCCCCAGATCAATCTCCACAGGTAATGCGAAAGCCTTCCTAGGGTTGGCAGGATATTACAGACAGTTCACTGTAGGGTTTGCTATAAGTGCAAACCCTCTCCCATTCCTTTTGAAGAAAGATATTCTTTTTTCATCTGGGTGAAGAACACCAGAATGTCCTCCAGACTATGGTAACTAAATAATGCATAATGCTCATTCTTTTTTATGCAAGGAAAAAGGAACCAAGGCTAGAAACCTGCTAGATTGTTCCCTCAAAGAATAAATAAAATATAACAGAAAGCCAAATTCAGGGTAAGTTCATTTCGAGATGCCTGGACACACTGTGTTTAAAGACTGGAAGTCATAAGCAGTAGGAAATAGAGACAGGGGAAGACAATTCCAGAGATGACCTGTTCCTTACATGAAGGACTGGGAGTAATGGTTAATTTTTGCTTTAGAAAGTTGAATAGGAAAGGCGTGAGAGTTTGTTGCTAGACGGCTACTACGTGCCCACCGTAGTGATGGAGGAATGCAAGCAGACAGTTCAGAGAAGCAGCAACTTTTGAAATAGCGATAGAAAACAGATAAAGATGCAACAGTGCAGTGAGCAGAGAGATTGAAGGGAGCCAGTAGGAGGAGGAGAGTTACTGAGGCGAAAAGCCTTTGACTCCACATTGTTGGAAAGAGCTGTACGTGAGGAGCCTCTCGATGAGAGGCTCCTCAGAAATTAATTTTCTAATATCAGGTCCAGTAAATACGCCCTTTTTCAATTTAGCTTCAGACAGACCAGGAAACTTCTGTCACACATATGTAAAAAGGTTCCATCTTTTGATAAGGATTTGACAAACTGCTTCATTAATCCAAACTTAATATGAAGCAGTGGTAGCAGCATCCTATCTGGATTCACCAAGCTAGGTCTCATGATGTTTTGACACCAAACTGTAGATTTGTTCTGTTTGGTCATTTCATCTGAGTCTAATGTAAATACTTTTCTCTGCTGTCCCACTCACAAAGAAAACATGGAAATTTTGTATACCCTGAATGCAGACCTAGTAAGATACACAGAACTTTCACGTCCCCACATATGGACCAGCAGTGTTCACTGTAGTTAATTTTTCTCAAAAAGATTTGCCAAATTCTGGTACGTTTCTTTTAAGTGCACAGAATGAGCAATAAGTAATGATGCATATTTATTACCATTATGAAGACGTACCCCCTGACCCCCCCCTGACCATTCGTCAATACTGAACTTTTTCAGTGTTTCGATAACACTGAGAGTAGGCCAGCATATTCTCCTGTACAAGTTCCTTTAACTGTCAACATTAACCTGCGCCGTCCTGGCGACGTGAATTAACACGGCAACATTGCAAGGTCCCTAATTTGCACAATTTTCAATTTTCGCGAGTGATTTTTGGCAAGTATACACGGGACACCGTCCTCTATTCCTCTACAAGATGCCAAGCAGGAACAATGCCTTACACCGCATAACCTCTCCCCCTGCCCTGCATGCCATTGTCTCGGCAATTCACCTGTTACCAGTGACCTGGCCAATAAAGACATTCAGCGCCAGAGTGATTCCCCAATCGATGACAATGTGGAGGACAAAGTTTACATAGCATTAGAGGAAGAAACAGTCAGAAATGATGATCAGGTAATGTGGGAAGAAAAAAGGTCATGAATGGTGATGAGTTAGTGAGTGAAACAATGTTTATAATGCCTATATTACTGTTTGAAAACCAATATACTCTTGTACTACATATAAATTCGTACCAAGTAAATAAATAAATACTGTTTATGAGTGGATAAAATAGTTAACCTCCCATAGAACTCGTTTTCTTTGGTGCCAGCCTGTTAGAAAACCCAGTCAGGTAAGGAAGTACTCGTACCTAAATCGCGTATTTTAAACCTCAGGTGAGCGATTTCTCTATGAATTTTCGATGTTTCTCACCAAAAGCAGATGTTTGAGCCAAAAAAAAAAAGGTCCAAAAACGTCGGGATGGGGCGGGTTAAACTACATGCACATTACACCACACTTCCTATTGAAGATTAACCCGCCCCGTCCCATCGACGCATGGATACGTTGCAACATTTTGCATTTGCCTGTCCTGACGACATACTGGTACGTCGTGCAATTGCAAGGTCCCTAATTTGCACAATTTTCAATTTTCACATGTGATTTTTCTTACGTATACACGGGACACCTTCCTCTATTCCTCTACAAGATGTCAAGCAGGTACGATGCCTTACACCGCATAACCTCCCCCCCCCCCGCATTGTCTAGGCAATTCACTTGTTACCAGTGACCTGGCCAATAAAGACATTAAGGGCCAGAGTGATTCCCTAATCGATGACAATGTGGAGGACAAAGTTTATATAGCATTAGAGGAAGAAACAATCAGAAATGATGATCAGGTAATGTGGCAAAAGAAGGTCAGGAATGGTGATAAGTTAGTGAGTGAAACAATGCTTATAATGCCTATATTACTGTTTGAAAACCAATATACTCTCATACTACATATAAATTCGTACCAAATAAATAAATAAATACCGTTTATGAGTGGTGTGGAATAGTTATCCTCCCATAGAACTCATTTTCTTTGCAGCCAGCCTGATAGAAAACCCTGTAAGGTAAGGAGGTACTCCTACCAGTATCGAGTATTTTAAACCTCAGATGAGCGATTTCTTTATGAATTTTCGATGTTTCTCACCAAAAGCGGAGGTTTTAGCCAAAAAAATATTTTTCCAAAAATGCTCGGGACTGGGGGGTGTCGGAGATGCGAAAGTGCTCGGGACGTGACGGGTTAAGGAAAATGGCATCTCAACACCTGTCCTTGGAGTCCCCAGGAAGGGGAGACCATATAACACCCCACCATCCGCTCCTCTCCCGTTGCCGGCCGAGAAAGATACTTGGAACCACTGTCTGACTCACTTGTTGTTCATTTCTGCAACATCTGTGGCTTTTCCTCTAATATTGTTGCCGTTAAATATCAATTCTCTTCCTCTAAACCTCACCTTCTCTTCTTAACTGAGACTCAGTTGTCTGAAGCAACTGATAGCAAACCCTTCTCTGTATCATCCTACTTTTTCTGTACTAACTTCAAAGCCAAAGGGGGCTGTTGCATATATGTACACAACAACTCTTCTTGCTCTCATGTTCTTGAACTTGAACCTTCTCAATTATCAACTCTTTGGCTTCGGATATCCTGTCATTCTGAGACTAAATATGTAAGTGTGCTGTGTACTTATCCACTAAATCTACTATAAAATATTCATGGCCTACCTTACTATTAAGATGGAACACATCCTACCAATTTTTTCATTCTCTGAATTCTCCTTTCTAGGTTATTTTAATATTCACCACCACCTTTGGCTCTCCTATCCTTTCACTGATTCACCTGTTGAGTAAGTCTACGTTTTACGTATCTTAAAGACCTATACCAGAGTGTCCAGCACCCTACCCGTATCCCTGACCACCATGGACATAGTTTCAACATATCTGAATTATTCCAAGCCCCTAATTTTCAACACTTTGGTGGGGGAGGGGGGCTAGACAACATGTATATACCTCCATATTACTATCTATCTATCTATTGCCATAATCCCGTAAGGGGTGGCCATTTGACTTTGAGTTATTTGTTTTACGGGGAGGGCCACCAACCCTCCACCAACCCACTTGCTGACACGTAGGGTGCACGTATTTTTTGGTTATATGGTTACCACCCAGCGTTGTAAATGGTTTCTTGGCTAACAGGAAACCATTTAGCTTGTCACTCAATGTAAAGCCACCTGTAAAGAAAAGAATGGCAATAAGAAGTGACAGAGAGATGGGAAAAATAGGAAGAAAGGAGGGCAGGCACAGAAAAAGACTGATAAAGGCTAAGAAAGAAGTAGGTAGCACTACATCTAGTGAGTGGATGATGGTCGCCACCACCTACTTGAAATTACAGTAAAACGCTTGAATTTGCAGTCCATCCCATATTTTTCGATTTGCTTCATCTAAAAGTTGATGGTTAATGAGGCAATGGGTGTTTAAATAAAAGGCTTCACTTTCTTCCACTCTGAACTTTCAGTTCAGGCTGTGACTTAGTTAATAGTTTCAACATTTTACATTTTTGTTGCATCAAGATTCTTCCTTCATGTCTGCGGTAGGATTCAGGCAGAAATATATCGCCCCTCCTTTATTCTTTTAAAAATATGACTTAATCAAAATCAAAGACTATTATGATTCAGTTTATGATCATTTTGGATCATACTTAGAAATGTTCGATCAAACACGTGTATAATTTTTTGAAATTTCATCAAAACCACCCATATCCCTGACCGCCTTGGAAAGAGCTCCAACATAACTGACCTCTTCCTTACAACTAATCCTTCAGCTTACACTGTTAATCTTTTCTCTCCGTTGGGCTCCTCTGATCACAGCCTTATCACCTTAACCTGTCCTATCACCCAGGTATGGCCTGTGGACCCTCCAAAGAAACGTCGTCTGTGGCACTTTGGAACTGCGGATTGGGAGGTCCTGAGGCAGTACTTCTTTGATTTTCCCTGGAATGATTATTGCATCCATGGCAGGAGCCATCTGAGTGTGCCTTGTGCATTACAGAGGCTATTCTCTCGGGCATAGAAGCATACATTCCTTTCTCATATCCGTTGACTAATGCAAGGAAGCCTTGGTTTAATCACGCTTGTTCGAATGCTGTCCACAACAAGGAGAGGGCCTGTATAAGGTACCAGGGCCAACCCACCCTTGAATCACATCTTTCATATGTTTCTACCCGGAATCATGCTAAGACTGTTCTTCGCTCTGCTAAAAATAATATCATCTGTACAAAATGCTCTCAACTCTCCAACTTGAATTCTTCTCTCTCCTTCTGGGACCTTGCCAAAAACCTTCTAACAACTTTACCTCATCATCCTTCCCTCCCCTTTTCTACTTTGATGGCTCTGTAGCTATTTCTTCTACTGATAAAGCAGATCTCTTCGCTCAGACTTTCTCCTCCAATTCCTCCATAGATGATTCTGGTGCTGTTCCTCCATCACTTTCCCTCTCTGACTTCCTCATGGCTGACATTAAAATTTCTTCAGTTGATGTATTTTCTGCCATGACAGGCCTCAATACTGATAAGGCATATGGGCCTGAAGGAGTCCCTCCTGTTGTTCTCAAGAACTGTGCTTCTGTGCTTACACTCTGCCAAGGCAAACTCTTTCGCCTTTATCTGTCAACTTGTACCTTCCTTCTTGCTGGAAGTTTGCTTTCAGTCAACCAGTCTCAAAGAAGGGTGACCATTCCCAACCCTCTATCATCCAATTGCTTTAACATCCTGTATATCAAAAGTTTTTGAGTCAAATCTTAACCCTCTCATCGTCAATGACGCGCAGCGAGTCTTTTGGGCCTTTCCGTGACTATCTGTGAAGATGCGTTTCATATCCTCAAATCACAATTACGTCAAAGTAAAAGTTTTTGGCCGATCTGCATCATTATTGGAAGCGTCCTAGTTTCCGCGCCTCTTGCCAAAAGTAATGACTAGGCAACCTCGGGGCCCGAGACGCGCGGCAGCAAGGGCAAGATGATTAGTAACACATCAGCTGTCAGGCAGGAAGGTAGCGCACGGCTGGGGATTTAAATTTTACTCTCTCTACCCTGTCCCGTGACTCGCGTCATATTTCACTGTACCAATAGTGTTTGTGTGTCGTTTTTGGGCACTATTGTGATTAGATTTTGTATTTGTAATAGGGAATTAGGTTTTGGTGAATCAATCGTGCCCGTTATTCTACCGATGGCCCAACGAAGATACTGGTAAGGCTACCCTGTTTTTTCGGCATTTCCCAGCAACTATGCTGCCTCTTCTCTGCACCCAATGTGAGTATGGGAGTATTCAACATTTGAATAACAGTGATAGTGATGCAGGTGAATGCAGTGTGCAACAGCGAGTGAGGGAAAGACATGGTGAAACGTTTAGCTTAGCTGAGGGAGGCGGGAAACCGCTTGACGACACCGCGTTGTCAAGAACGGAATATTTTCCAAGGTGTGGATGAAGTCCTTGTTTTATGCTGATATATGGTGGATAGTGTTATTGTACAATAGATAGGAGTATAGTGCAATGACTGTACGTGATGAAATAATGGCTAGGGCAGGAGTCAGTTTCGCATTACAGCCAGGGCAAGCCGTTGTGAGTAGAGGAAATACAGTAGGATTGTATAGGAATATTTGCTTTTATCATATTGTTATATTTATTCCGTATGCTTTCTGTGTGAAGTAAAGCATGAGTGTTATTGGTAGGTTTATCGTATGCTTGTGTGGATGAATGTAAACACTTCACCACATGATCATCAAAAAATATCGTCTGCGAAACCTTAGGTATCGCAGATGTGACATACAGAGCACGATCAGGAACTATTGTGGCGAAAATATAATGTATGTTTCATAAAATGATGGATTTCATTATGTGTATTGTGAAAATATCATAAACACTGCAGCGTCTTCTCTGCTACACCTTATGGGACAGGTTAGTGTCACGTATATCTCTTTTGGTGAGATGTACTGTGTTTCCTATGTATTGATAAACTGGGCTATGTTTTATGTGAAAAGAAAGTGAAAAAGTGACGCACGTCCTCGTAAGGAATAGCAGGTTTTGTTCACTTGAGTTAGCACAAAGGTAGCGGAATGCAACGCGAGGTTAGGTACACATACACACACACATGCACACACACATACACATACACATACACACACACATGCACACACACATACACATACACATACACACACATGCACACACACATACACATACACACACACATGCACACACACATACACACGCTTGCATACATACACACACACGCACACACACATACACATACACACACACATACACATGCACACACACACACACACACACACACACACACACACACACACACACACACACACACACATGCACACACACATACACACACACAGAGGGATTCAATCTAGGCAGACGTGTGACACCGGCGCTCCGTACCAAATCATCACGGCCAGTGGCATTACCTAAATAGTATCTTTGTATGAGTCAAGCTCAGTACCAGGTTAGACTAAATGATTGTTCATTATAAAAAGGAAAAAATTAATAAGTTTCAACAAGACTTGTAAAAACAGGAAATAGAACCAAGACGAAAGAATACGCTGAGTCATCTCTGAAGTTTGTTTAGACTACAACAAGACGGAGATTGTAAGTATATGCTTTGCACTTTAAGTATTGCAAAATGGATACATACTTCAGTAAAACAAATTTGGAAAAGAAAAGGGATAAAGGTACAAAGCAAAATGATGATTTCTACCAAGAACTGGTTGAAGTAGAGACCCACAATAGACTGGTTGAACGTGTAAACAAACTAGAAATGGCTTTCAAAAATGAAATTGATGAAATAAAGAAGCAGATGCACTTGCATAAGGAAGAAATAGAAAAACTAGGAAAGGAGGCCAATAAGAAAGACACAACCATCAGTGAAATAACCGTGGAACTGAGTACACTTAGGAAGAAAATGAGTGAAATGGCAAGTACAGTAGTCAATCACGAGAGTGTTATGGAAGAGTTCAAAAATGACACAGAGACAATTAGGCAAGTTAGCAGTCTTATTGACCAGAGCAGTGATATTGAGGAGAAGATAACACAAGTAAATGAAGCTGTGCAAAGCTACAAAAATGATGTAGAAACCACGTATGCTGAAATGGTGAAAGTAAAGAAAGACTTAGAAACAAGGGTGGAGGAAAAAAGCATTAAAAAGGAGGTGAAAAGAATAATCCAAAACAATCCAAAGTTAGTCAGAGATTCAGTAGAGATAAACAAATAAATAGTAATCACTGGTATAGAAGAGGATGAAGTTAAAAACAAGATCACAAGAGACAAAAAGGAGATGGCAAATGTAATGAGCTTACTGAAAGAAGTATCAGAGGAAATCTGTAGTAAAGACATAGAGGAACACAAAAGGTTAGGGAAATACGAGAAAAGCAAGACAAGACCTCTAAAGGTGGCTTTCCAGAGTGTAAACACTGTGGAAGAGATACTAAAGAATGCAAAGAATCTTAAGGAAAAAGAGGAGTTCAAAAATGTATGGATAAAAAGATGCCTAACACAAGAGGAACTGGAATTACTGAAAGAGAAAAGGGAGGAAGCAAAAACAAAAAATGAGGGAAGATCAGAAGAGAAGAATTTTTTTTGCAAAGTAATAGGATTGCAGGTACGAAAGTGGTACACAAACAGGATGGAAGAAAAAGGAGGAATGTAGTAAAACCATGTCATGACAAGTATATAAACAAGATGATAAAGTTGATGTACTCAAATGTGGATGGAATGGTATCTAAATTACTAGAGATGAATGATTATGTCAGAGAAAATAAACCACAAATAATATGCCTAACTGAAACAAAATTAATACCAAGGATATCAAATGACATACTAAACTTAGAGGAATACAATATATGGAGAAGAGACAGATATTTAAAAAAAGGAGGAGGAATTATAATATTATCTAAGAAAAATCTAAAAGTCAAGGAAATAAAACTAGATATACCATCACAAGTAGAACTGATTGCAGTAGAGATCGACACATCTGAAAGTAAAGTAATTGTAGCCAATTTGTACATGCCACCCAGATCAAACACATGGGAAAGAGACGAATATGAGGACCTGGCAGAGAGTACAATTCAGAGTGTAAGATCATTGCTACATAATATGGAAGAGAAATCGGAAAGAATTATACTAACTGGGGACTTCAATACAAATATAAATTGGAATACTCTAGATATAAATAGCCAAGAAAGCTGTTGGGATCAAAAGCTCCTGGATCTCGCACAAGAGTTTTTCTTAACGCAACATGTGAGGGAAACCACCAGAAAAAGAGGACTTGATGTACCTTCAGTGCTAGATCTAATATTTAGAAGGCAAGAAAATGATATTGACAGTTTAATATATCACCCTCCACTCGGCAAAAGCGATCATGCAGTACTAAATTATAACTTCAGGATAGCATATGACATAGTAAACAGCAATGATAGTTACAAAAAGAGCCTAAATTATAAAAAGGGAAATTATCAAGACCTAAAGAAGTATTTCTTACAAGTTGATTGGGAAAATGAGCTTAGAGGACAAGATTTAAATGCTGTATATAAAATTTTTTTTGAATTTTATGAAATAGGAGTCCAGAAGTACATCCCACAGCACAAAGAAGCAGATAAGAAAATACAGAAATGGTTCAATACAGAATGTAAAAAATCAAAAGAAAGAAGAGATTTGTTGTGGAATAGATACAGAAGACACAATAGTGAAAGGGCGTATAATAATTACAACAGACAAGAAACGACTATACAAGAATAAGGAGGGAAGCCCAAAAACAGTTTGAGGAGGATATAATAAATAAAAGTAGTGATCAACCAAAGCTGTTTTACAGCTATATCAGAAGCAAAACTAAGGTAAAAGATATAATACAATCCATTACGGACGAGGGAATCACTTATACACAAGAGAAAGATATTTGTGAAGCACTAAATAAGAATTTCCAATTAGTTTTTACAGAAGAAAAAAATTTTGAGAGGGACTATGTGGAACACGCATGTCCACACATACTACCAGATATACTAATAGCAGAAAAAGTAATACAGTAGGAGTTAAGTAGATTAGACAGAGAAAAAGCAAGTGGTCCTGATGAAATTGCATGTTGGGTATTACGAGAATGTGCAAAGGAGTTATGTAAACCATTATTTTTAATTTTCAAGAAATCCTTGAGTCAAGGTAAACTACCTGATATTTGGAAAAAAGCAAATATTGTCCCCTTATTCAAGAAAGGAAATAGACAAAATCCACTCAACTACCGACCAGTATCACTGACCAGTGTTGTAAGCAAGGTATTAGAAAAACTTATAAGAAAAGCTTGGGTAAATCATCTAGAAGAACACAGTATGATAACAGAAAGACAGTTTGGTTTCAGAAAAGGAAAATCATGTGTTACTAATCTGTTGAGCTACTATGACAGAGTAACAAACACAATACAGGAAAGGGAAAGATGGGTGGACAGTATCTATTTAGATTTCAAGAAAGATTTTGACACAGTACCACACCAAAGACTTTTATGGAAACTGTACCATCAAGGAGGAATTCGAGGCAAACTGTTTTGTTGGATGCAAGACTTTCTCATAAAAAGATAAATGAGAACAGTACTAAGAGGAAACTACTCATCATGGAAAGAAGTGACTAGTGGAGTACCACAGGGTTCAGTGCTGGAACCAATCATGTTTTTAGTGTATATAAATGATATAAACAGTAACACTGGAAATGAGAGCTATCTGAATATGTTTGCAGATGATGCAAAAATACAAAGGAGAATTACTAACACAGACTCTTGTAAAGAGCTACAAGAAGAATTAAATAAACTTCATGAATGGAGTAGTACATGGCAAATGGAATTCAATGTGGACAAGTGTCATGTAATCAAGTTTGGTAAAAGTGGAAAAAGACCTGATTCGGATTATAAGTTAGGAAATAAAACCCTATACACATCAGAAAGAGAGAAAGACCTAGGTGTGATTATCAATAACAGACTATCTCCGGCTGACCACATCAGCGAGAAGGTGCGGAACATGTATACACTGCTTGCAAATATGAGTATAGCATTCACATACATAAATGAAGACATGCAAAGAAGGATAATAACATCATTCATTAGACCAGCCCTGGAATATGCATCAGTAGTCTGGAGTCCTCGTCTCAAAAAACACATAGACAAGATTGAAAAAGTTCAAAGGGCCGCTACAAGATGGATACCAAGCTTAAGGGACCTAAGCTACGAAGAATGACTAAATAAACTGAATCTACCAACACTACAGGAGAGAAGGAAAAGAGGTGACATGATAATGCTATATAAATGCATATCAGGAAAGGAGAAAATAGACATAAATGATTACTTAACATATGGAGAAGCATCAGCAAGAGGACACTGCAAAAAACTGCATAAGAAGAGAGGTGATAAAGACGTAAGGAAATTCAGTTTCCCAAACAGAGCAATTGACCAATAGAATGCACCACCGAATGAAATAGTGTGTGCCAAAACAATTCACAAATTTAAGGATATGTACGATAAATATGGTTTAAGACACGAGACATTACGAGCTTGACTCATTCCTGTAAAGATACAATTAGGTAAGAACATTTAGGTAAGAACACACACACACACACACACACACACACACACACACACACACACACACACACATACACATACACACACATGCACACACATACACATGCACACACATACACATGCACACACATACACAGACACACACACACATGCACACACACATACACATACACATACACACAGACATGCACACACACACACACACACACACACACACACACACACACACACACACATAAACACATATACACACAGATACACACACACACACACACACACACACACACACACACACACACACACACACACACACACACATTACAAAACTCCTCTCCCAACCGATGTGGTCCTGCAGGAAGATCATCGCCACTGGAGAAGTACGATATATATATATATATATATATATATATATATATATATATATATATATATATATATATATATATATATATATCTTTTTACCTCTTCCTGTCAGTATATTTACATATACATATATGTTGTTATTTACCTCAACACAAATGACAGGGAAATAAGTTCTGTTTCTGTTGCTAGCAACAGGTTTTGTGTTCATGTGTGGTTTCCGAGAGGACTAAAAACTAAAAAGAAGTAATTATATAAGATAGTTGTTGGTATAAAATCGAAGAAACCGTAGCTAGCAAGCATAAAACATGTTCGCGTGGTAAGGGAAAATACTGTAAGTCGCCCGGCTGCCGGCGGTTCAGCGCTCGGCAAAATACACCATAGTTTATTGCAATTTTCTCGAGAACTATAAGGCCTAGGATTACCGTACTTGTCTTAAATGAAAGCCAATGAAATTCTGCATCGGATAATGAAATAAAAACCTATTGCTCTGACTGAAAATTTGCTACAAAATCTCTCCGATTATAAAAGTTGTACTCTGTCGAACCAGAGTTGTTACTTTATCGCTTATTACTCGAAGATCATACCTCGTATCAAACTGGGACACCCGGTATTCGAAAGCTAATAAAATTCTCTTTCGATTGATGGTACAACATGTAGAGATTGGTCCGTAAACATTCGACTTATGATGTTGGGAAGTGAAATCGGCGTCATGAATGGTTATTCTCAGCTTCCTAACTTCTGTACAGTTTTTTTTTTTTTTTTTTTTTTTTTTTTTTTTTTTTGCTTATCGCGTAGAACAAACATCGTGGAGTACCATATGTGTCTATGATGGGAAAATAAATATTTTTGGGTCGTGAAAATAAGCCGAGAATACACATTATCGGAGGCGCGGCCGTGGGGGGGGGGGGAGGAGATTGTCACACCCGCGAAAACTTAAAAACTTATGTGAGAGCGAGGAGGTTAATAGAAATTTTTAAAGCATCTTTCCTATCACAACCTTCTTTCTGATCGTCAGTATGGGTTCCGTCTGGGACGCTCCACAGGCGATCTTCTCACGTACCTTTCAGACTCCTGGTCATCCTCTTTTCGGGACTTTGGCGAAAGCTTCGCCATTGCACTTGACATCTCAAAGGCTTTTGATCGAGTCTGGCATAAATCTTTATTTTCCAAACTGTCCTCTTACGGTTTCTATCCTTCTATCTGTGACTTCATCTCTAGCTTCCTTTCTGGTCGTTCTATGGCCGCTGTTGTAGACGGCCATCGTTCTTCTCCTAGATCTTTTAACAGTGGCCTTCCTCAGGGCTCTGTCCAAACACCAACTCTCTTCCTTTTATTCATCAATGACCTTCTAAGCTGTACAACTAACCCTATCCACTCATACGCTGATGACTCCATCTGTCACCTTTCCATTCGGTTCCCTCAACTTCCATCTCAGCAGTTACTTCAGCAAACAAGGGATAAGGCTATGGCACACCTAATGTCTGACTTGCCTTGTATCTCTGACTGGGGTAAAAATAATCTGGTTGTTTTTAATGCATCAAAGACTCAGATTTTACACCTATCAACCCGACAGAATCATCCACAGGTATACCCACTGATGTTTAATAATATTCAGCTTAATCCTGCATCATCACTGAACATGCTTGGGGTTTCATTTACTCGGGACTTATCTTGGAAAGATCATGTTACATCTCTTGTAAAATCTGCTTCTAGGAGATTAGGTGTGCTAAGCCGACTCCATTCCTTTTTTAACCCTGCACAACTACAGGGGTTTTATCCGTCCCTGTGTGGAGTACAACTCTCGTGTGTGGGGAGGCTCCCCACATACAGCTCTTCTCAGTAGCGTGGAGTCAAAGGCTTTTCATCTCATTAACTCTCCTCCTCTTATTGACTCCCTTCAGCCTCTGTCTCTTTGCCGCACTGTTGCATCTTCATCTCTTTTCTATCGCTACTTCAATGGTCACTGCTCCTCTGAACTGTCTGCATACATTCCTCCACCTTTACAATGGGCACGGAGCACCCGTCTAACAGCAAACTCTCATCCCTCTTCTGTCCAACACTCTAATGCAAGGGTTAACCGTTACTCCCAGTCCTTCAGTTATGCAACAGGTCAACTCTGGAACTGTCCCCCTCTGTATTTCCTGTTTCCTACGATCTCCAGTCTTTCAAACGCAGTGTGTCCAGGCATCTCGAAATGATGGGATCTTGAATTTGGCTCTCTCTTGTATTTTGTTTTTCTCTCGGAAGGAACAATAATTGCGGGCTCGTGGCCTTTGGTTCCTTCTTCCTCACATTAAGAAAAAAAAAAAACTTCCTTTTTTATTTTCAAGCTCAGTCTTATAAGTTCAGCGTTGTTTTCTTTCATAATAAAGTTCACTCATCTTCCATAACATAATATCTATTTGCAACACACACACATACACGCACACA
The DNA here is from genome assembly GCF_032717465.1 of Coenobita brevimanus. NCBI lineage: Eukaryota > Metazoa > Arthropoda > Malacostraca > Decapoda > Coenobitidae > Coenobita > Coenobita brevimanus. The sequence goes on from NC_137019.1 coordinate 30,346,561, forward strand.
CACACACACACACACATACACGCACACACACACACACACACACACACACACACACACACACGCACACACACACACACACGCACGCACACACACACACATTTGCATTCCATCACAAAAAACTTGATCTCAGAATATACAGATTCCAACATACGATATGCCCCCAAAATAAACATCTATTCACCATGCCTGACACGAGCAAACATGGCTTTTCTTGTCTCCGTCGTGTCAATAAGTTCGTTCAGAACCGCCTCCAGATCAAGATTGTCAAGTCTCCTAGAATGAAAACTTGGACACATTGTTTGTTTTAGCCGGTTGTGGGTCATTCTGCTCCTCAAGTCTCTCAATCTGTAGATAGAGTTACAATAACAAAACACAGAAAAAAAAATATATAAACACAATTGAGAGAAAATAAACTCACAGGCCAAAAGGCAACTGAGAGCTATCGACAATGCTTGGCAAAAAAAAAAATCAGCATTGCCACACAACATAAACATTGAAAAATATAACATTATCACTGTGTGTCTCAAATAGTTGTGCCAACAAATTTATGATAATATTCGACATATAGTATCATATTATACATACTTGATCAATTTCATGAGTTGTTATTGATCTCTCAATCTTAGTTGAAGTTTTTGCAATTTAATATACAGAAAACACTGGCAGGGCTATAGCCCCCTTACCCCCCCCCCAGAAATTACGATGTAACAGCGTAAGCAGATGGAATAGTTGTATGGAATATTTCCTTACAACTATTTGATCAGCTTATGCTGTTAATCTTTTCCTTCTGTTGGGTTCCACTGATCATCTTATCATCTTAACTGGCCGCATCCCATCAACGTAGATACACGTTGCAACGTTTGTCACGCTCAGTCCCAACGATGTGTTTACACATGTTGCAATTGTGAGGTCCGTCATTTTCACATTTTTCAAGTTTCGTGGGTGATTTTTGGTAGCCATATGTGGGAAACCTTTCTCTACCCACCGCCAGGTGACAACACTGCCTGGACCCGAGTGACCCCATCCCCCTGGCACGCTATTTTCTTGGCATCTTACCTGTTAACAATGACTTGGCCAGTAAAGACGTCACGCCACGGTCTCTCCTCCTTCGACGAAATTCAAGGTGAAAGTGATTTCCGACTGGAGGACAAATATTGAATGGCGTTAGTGGAAGAAATGAGCAGAAGTGATGCGGAGGTAATGTCACCAAGGAAGGTGTGGTATGTTGATGTGTTTGGTCAGTGAAACAATGCTTATATCGCCTATATTATTGTGTGAACACCAATATACTCTTGTACAACATATAAATTCGTACCAAATAATAAATATCTACCAATTCTGAGTGGTTTGGAATAGTTACCTCTCCCACAGAAAGCGTCTTATCTGGAGCGGGGCTCCAGAGAAGACGGCATCAGGTTAGGGAAGGGTCACCTGTACAGGGCATTTCTAAGCTCGGATGAGCACTTTCTCTCTTAATTTTCGATGTTTCTCATAAAAAGCTGAGGTTTTAGCGATAAGAAAAAAAAAAAAATCTGCAAGCACTGGGGCGAGTCACTGGTGAAAAACCTGCCAGGACACGGTGGGTTAACCTCTCCTAACACTCCAGCAAGGCCTGTGGACCTTTCCAAGAAGCTGTGGCTGTGTCACTTTGGTACTTGTGATTAAGAGGCCTTCAGGCAGTACGTCTTTGATTTTCCCTGGAATGATTATTTGCTTCCACAGGAAACAGCCATCTGAGTGTGCCCCGGGTATAATGGAGAGTATTGTTTCGGGCATGAAAGCATATCATCCTGTGCCTAATGCAAAAATTTAAAAACAGGCTTGGTTTAATCATGCTTATTCTAATACGTAAAGTTTCCTCTCTAGACAACGAGGAACCAGAGGATGAACCTGCACCCACGGAGGAAACTGAACCCCGGGAACAGGAGCCGGAGGAAGAAGAAGGAGGCCCCCAGCAGTTGGATTTTAGGACCGCCCCCGCACCTTCCCAAGGTGGTGGGGCCACTTCCCCCAAATACTGCCCCCCAGTTTACCACAAGATGAAGCTAAACGGAGTGAAAGCCAGACTTCTGGTCGATATAGGAGCGCCCAGATCCTGCCTGTATAGCCACGACTTCTCCCATCACAATTCGACCTTTGGCCCGCTATTCCCGATGGCTACTCACCTTGTGAACGCGGGGGATGGCCCCCTGCCGATCCATGGGGAAACACGGGGCCTGCGTATCAACACCCATTAGCTGGCATCGACACAGCATAAGTTCATTGTATTCAACTCTTCCTACCACAATTATGATGGATATCTGGGGCTGGACCTGTTGCAGAAGTTAGGAGCCACCATTAATTGCCGTAACAGACAGCTCCAGTTCCGGAAATCACCCGACCCCCCCCCTCCCATGCTGGCCGTCTGCACCTGCATGCCACGACCCCAGCCGGAAGACTCCATGCTCCCCCCCTTCTCCCTCCCCTGAGACTCCTTCCCTCTCCCCCCTCCTCCACTCTTTTCCCACCACCATTTCCTCCGCTGTCACCATTCCCCCCACCACGAAGCCCGGGTGCCCCTCAACCGGCCCTCAGGTACCTCCATCCTGTTCTCCCCACTCCTGCCTCCTGGAACCCTCTTGGCCTGCCCCCTGCCCCCGACCTTCCTTCCCTCTCATCATATGGCAGTCCGGATTGCCAACCTTGCCCCCTCGCCCCTCACTCTCCCTAAAGGGCTTAATATCAGAGAGATGTAGGAAACCAAGCCCTGTGTCCCCTCCCCCTCCCGCTCCGCCACCCCTCTGCCCCCCATCCCCGACCAGCTCTCCACTCACCAATCAGACACCCTCTGCCGCCTCCTCTTGGATTTCCAGGATCTGCTCGTGGCGGAACCTGCTGATATTGGACACACCACCTACCTGGCTCACGAGCTTCACATGTCAGGCCCACTGCTCTGACAGCCATCTTAGTGGAAGAACCCCAAACAGCGAAAAGAGGAAGATCGCCAGGTACAGGAGATGAACAAAGCTGGAGTCGTCTCCCCCTCCACCAGCCCCTGGTCGTCCCCTGTCGTCCTCATGAAGAAAAGGGATGGCACGATGCAGTTCTGGGTCGATTACTGCTGGCTTAACGACGTGACCACCAAGGATGGTACTCCACTCCCGCACATAGACGACTCCTTAGATTCCCTATACGGTGCCTCCTGGTTCTCCACCCTCAACCTCCAGTCAGGGTATTGGCAGGTCCTGGTGCAACCAGAGGACAGAGGCAAAACAGCTTTCTCGACCATCGACGGGAAACATTATGAATTTAATCTTTTACCCTTTGGCTTCTGTAATGCTTCTGCCACCTTCTCTAGACTAATGGAATCCATCCTCAGCAGCCTCAGGTGGGAGATCTGTCTCACTTAATTGGATGACGTCATCATTTTCAGCCCGACCTGGGCCGACCATCTGCAGCGCCTACGCCAGGTTTTCACCCAAATCTGACAGGCAGACCTCAAACTCCGACCCTTCAAGTGCATCCTGGCCGCCAGAATCGTCTCATTCCTGGGACATGTCATCTCCCAGGCTGGCATATCTCCTGACCCAGACGAGCTCCATGCCATTGCGGTCATACCCCCACCACAAGACACCCATGGGATTTGAGCCTTCCTCGGCCTGACGTCCTATTACCGCAGTTTTGTGAAGGAGTTCGCTCACATTGCCAAGCCACTCCATGACCTGACCCGTAAGGGAGAACCGCTCATCTGGATGGATGAGAGATGAGCCGCCTTCCAACAACTTAAGGATGGGCTCGTTTCCGCCCCCGTCGTGGCCTTTCTCGACTATGCCCTCCCATTCCGGCTCTACACGTGTTTCCCCAATAGCGATTGGTGCTGTGCTGGCACAAGTCCAAGAGGGCCGCAAGCACATCATCACCTGCATCAGCCGTACCCTCAATCAGGTGGAAAAGAATTATGCTGCCACCAAGAGGGAGTGCCTGGGCATCATCTGGGTACTTGAGCACTTCCGGGCAAACCTATCGGGGACACAAGATACTATCATCTCTGATCACCAGTCCCTTCAGTGGCTGCAGCAGTCTGACATCCTCAATGCCCAGCTCATCAGATGGCGCGAAACCCTAGAGGAGTTCAACTATGAAATATCGTACAGCCCCCGCAAACTCCACACCAACGCGGATGCTCTCTCCCGGCTCCCCATCAATACCGCCCAGCCGGAATCCAATCTTCTCCAGTAGTGGCACTGTAAGGAACGACCCCACTGCATCCCCCAGCACCTCTTCAAGAAACTGTTTCGCCAGGGAGACCACTGCTTGCTTCATCTGGGCATATCATCCTAGCCTCTGACACCGCCCTCAATGCCCTCTGACACCTGCACACTCACAATGGCATTCACTTGGGCATGAAAAACTCCTGCAGTCTTTAATGACACCTATTGGGCGCCCAATCACTCCACCCTCGCCAAGGAGATTATCCAGTCTTGCCAAGCGTGCACCCTCGGTTAGGACATCACCTGTACCGCCGGCCCATCAGGTTGTATTACCGCCCACAAACCTTGGCAGTTATTGGCTATCGACATAGTGGGACCCTAACCCCCGAAATCAGGCTATAGGTATGTGATCACGTTCATTGATACGTAAAATTCGACGTAGCCTGCACGGCAAAAGAACACCACGCTGTCACAGTAGCTGGCGCCCTGATTTGGCATGTATTTCTGTACTTCGGGATCCCACAAACAATCCACTCTGATAATGCACCAGAGTTTACCAGTAAAATCTGGAAGGAGCTGGCTCACATATTTGGCTATAACATCTCACACTCGTCCCCTTACTGGCCCCAAGGAAATGCCATACGCGAGCAAAGCCATCGTACATTAATGAATCAACTCCGCACCTGGATAGAAGCCACCAAAGACGACGACTGGCCTGCCCATGTAAAAATCGTGCAATGGGGCATCAACTCCTGCCCCCGAGAGGACGGAATTTAACTGTACAAGTGAGCGTTTGGAGAAACACTCCTACTCCTGCCCCTTCGGCAGTACTTACAACCCCCTACTTCTAGTCCCACATCTGACCCACTACACCATCTCAAACGACAGCTAACCCACCTTCAGAACAACCTGGACCTCCCCCCCTGCGACACAGCATCCAACCCCTACAAGCCAGGCGACACTGTTATGATACCGCAGCTCCCCACCCCCCACAAGCTCACGCCGCACTTCATGGGGCCCTATACCATTAACCGCGTCCCTAACCCCTACCAGGTGACAGTCGAATATCACGGTACTTCCTGCACTCTCAGAAACCGTCATGTATATCCTTTTCATGCTCCTGCCTTCCCTGCCCCGGCCCCTCGCCCAACCCCACTCACTACCCCTGCCGACCCGTATGGGCGCTGCCCTTCGGACGAAAACATCGAGTCCGTGGACCCCGCCACCTCCTATGACTCCTCTGCTCCTCCACCAACCCATCCACCCTCTTCATCACCTGTGACGAGCAGCTAGAGGAAAATCTTGCCACTACAGCCTGGCACGCCCTACTCCAACACCTACAGCCAGCTACCACACCTATGAATCAAAGTTTACCACCTCCAGTCACAGGGACGTGACTTTTACCAAGCAGACGGTGGTAAAATGCAGTATAATGTCACTGAGGGCAACCCAACACCCCCAGAAGGAGCCCACTGAGTAGCATATACAGTGTGCCCGGACTCCGGGCGAAAAGGACATAAGTCCGCCAGGGCCGTGCGCCCCTATGACCCGGAGCTCGCCCGCTGCCACCATAGCAGGAATACAAGACTACCTTCCAGGCGAGCTGACCACCAACAACCACAGGGTGGAGCTGTTACTCCAGCTCCAGTCGGCACCCATGAGATGACCGGTAGCCCCTCAACCCTCCTACAGGAGATGGCCTGCAGCTGCTCTGGAGTCAAACAGAAGACACCGTATAGCCGCTCCTACCTTCGACAGGAGACGGCCAGAACCCGCTCTAAAGTGCCCCTAACGAGACGCCCTGTAGCCGCTCGACCCTCCTACAGGAGACGGCCTGCAGCTGCTCCGGAGGTAACCAGGAGACAGCCGGTAGCCGCTCCCACCTTCTTCAGGAGACATCTGGTAGCCACTCCGAAGCTGCCCCTTGAGAGACGGCCTGTAGCTACTCGACCTTCCTACAGGAGACGGCCTGCAGCCGCTCCGGAGGTAACCAGGAGATGGCCGGTAGCCGCTCCTGCCTTTGTCAAGAGACAACCAGTAACCACTCTGCAGGTGCCCCTGAGTCGGCCTGTAGCCGCTCCCTCCCCTGGGACCACGGCCAGTGGTCGGGCCTTAGTGATGGCCGGTAGCTGCGTCCCTAGAAGGCCATGCCCGGTAGCCAGGCCCTACGGTAGGAGACAGCTGGTAGCTGCTCCTCCGTCAGGTGCTGACTCCTGCCCACCCACCTACAACCCAAAGGGAGCCCCCAGCCTGGAAGAGTACTGGAGAGGCCCCATGACTACCACCGGGCTCTTCTCCCTGCAGCCGGATGCTGAGGGGACTCACCTGATGGGCCCCGACGTTGGCCGATGCTGCAGCCCCCCTCCTAATGGTGTCCCCAAACACCAGGGACCGCAGCCCTTGGGACCTCCAGACCGCCCCCAGGACCCCTGGGTGGAACCTCCCTACACCCAGATGCCGGAGATCTTCATCCTCCGTCAGGCGCCTGTGCAAGAAGTTCAGGGAGCTATTCGGCCCCAGCCCTGAGGGCCAGACTCCCGCCCCAAGACCCGAAAGTGCGGGACCCTTCGCCACCACCAGCCCCGGACAAGAGAGGACTCCCCTACGCATGATCCCGTGGCCCTTGAACATAGAGGCCCTTGGCAGAACCCAGCCCAGTCAGTAGTGAGGCTGAGTTACCTCCACCGCCCTTGCACCTGACCACCACGATGCCCAGACCCGAAAGGGAGTGACAGTGAAAGCACAGTGTCCGTGACATAGTGGAGTAAAGGCAGAACAGTGAATTGACAGTAAAAAGGAAGTCATCATTGGCAATATAATAGAGTGGTGAAATATGCAAGGTAACAGTGAAACAGTGAACATGGCAAGACAGTGAAATACGGGTCTATCGCAGTGAACACGCTACCAAATTGTAATGCCGCACCACACTAAGATCATACGAAGGCCCCAGTGTTAAAGTAACAATTACCCACAGCGAAATAGTGCCACCCATTACCCCTCTGCCCTAAGTGCCATTCACCTTACCCAACCTTGTCCTGAGTAGTATCCTGTGCGATACTAACAACCCATATCTAGACATAAGAATTATAATTGTCCAGTATACCTGTATTTGTGACATCTATCCGTTCCACTGTAGAATTTAGTAATGCATATGTAAGGTTGTTGGCTTGAGTTTTTGAGTCTTGCCTCTCTCCTATTTGTCTAAGCTCCAGTCTAGAAAGTGAACCCAGCTACACACTAGGCGTTAGAGGTACGGGAAGTCGACCCTAAAACACCTAGGATTTCAAGTTTATATATATCAAGTATAAGTAGCTGTCAGAAAAACACAGTATGATGATATGTTTCGCTTAGTTACCACTACTATCTTCACACCCATAGGTTCGTCCCTTGGAGCAGATGAAACATCATGTTAGTGCTGCCAACCGTCCGAATGACACAATGCAGAGCGTCCCAGAATCTGAGCCTATCGACATGTTTTACTATAATTTCATGATGCGACATTTGTCTTGGATTGTACATAGCCATTAACCACATTTTTTTTTTAAATGGTTGGATGTCATTTGCCATTTAGCTGACCAATAAGAAAGCACATTAATGTCTGAGAGCATGCTCTACTTTTCCTGCTAAGCTTACATCGTACATAACATCGATTTTACAGTAACGTAAGAGTGTAACACTTGCTGACTTTCATTCTACAGGTACATCCCAAGTAATCAATGAGCTGTTGAATATCGCAGCTAATGGAGGGGGGGGGGAAGACATTTGGCTCCTTAGGTCCGAAAAGAAAAAGCCTTGCAGCTCAAAATGAAGAATCTCTTTGATGTGACTCAGGCAGATGCTTTAACCCTCAGACACCAGGCAATTTTACCATTGCCAGCCTATCAGTATGGGCAATTTTTCCAAAATTGCTTTTATTCAAATGTTAAGATGTTGGAAAGTATAGCAGATAGAGAGAGAGAAAAAAAAAGAACTACTACTCACCAACTCTTCTTACGAATGAAAATATCCCCAGGTCTGTAGGTGGTCCCGTTGATGAGTAGAGACAAAGAAGATGGGTCACTTGTGGCGCATGAGTCGGTATGTGTCCTACCCATTGCGCATGGCCTAGACTTGGGGCTCAGCGGTCTCACTCTGGCTACCATTTGTAACACTGACCAGGGATAGTGGTGGGTTTGTGATGCTGCCCGACCTCTCGCCGTGGAATTTTCCATTTTGAGTAACCAATCTCCCCCACTACCCTTACACACAGCTATGGTTATGAGTCATCACCTGGCACATGTGGCTCGCATATATGGTTTTCCCACTGTAACTGTGTTGCATTATGCCCAGTTTGTGTGTGGGAGAAAGTGAAGGACACAATACTTACCCATTTTTCCCTCACTATCTTACAACTTTGTGCTTTGGAAACACTTCGAGAGGAAATTTCCTTCTTTTCACTTTGACACTTTCCTCAGCTAACACGCACTGCTTTAATAAATACCTTATTTTAAATCATGAGGTAGATGTTTGTACTATTGGTTAGGCGTTTTGACACATTTTCTTGGCATGGGGCTGATGCTGTTCTCACTAATTATGTATTACTTGTTCTACTGGCACTTCATATCACATGTACGGACCATGCCACTTATTTTGCACAATAAAACAAAGACTAGAAATAAACCTAAGCACTACCATTAAGCACAATTTTCTTCAGGTGCACATAAGATTTTCTTTCATAAATGGTAGGGTAACTAGACATATTTACAACCACTTCACATCCACTTTGAATTATGTAATTAAGACAAAACATTAAACACACACACACACAAGAACAATCCAAAACAATCCAAAGTTAGTCAGAGATTCAGTAGATATAAACAAATCTATAGTAATCACTGGTATAGAAGAGGAAGATCTAAAAAACAAGATCACAAGAGACAAAAAGGAGATGGCAAATGTAATGAGCTTACTGAAGGAAGTATCAGAGGAAATCTGTAGTAAAGACATAGAGGAACACAAAAGGTTAGGGAAATATGAGAAAAGCAAGACAAGACCTCTAAAGGTGACTTTCCAGAGTGTAAACACTGTGGAAGAGATACTAAAAAATGCAAAGAATCTTATGGAAAAAGAGGAGTTCAAAAATGTGTGGATAAAAAGATGCCTAACACAAGAGGAACTGGAATTACTGAAAGAGAAAAGGGAGGAAGCAAAAACAAAAAATGAGGGAAGATCGGAAGAGAAGAAGTTTTTTTTACAAAGTAATAGGATTGCAGGTACGAAAGTGGTACACAAACAGGATGGAAGAAAAAGGAGGAAGGTAGTAGAACCATGCCATGACAAGTATATAAACAAGATGATAAAGTTGATGTACTCAAATGTGGATGGAATGGTATCTAAATTATTAGATATGAATGATTATGTCAGAGAAAATGAACCACAAATAATATGCCTAACTGAAACAAAATTAACACCAAGGATATCCAATGACATACTAAACTTAGAGGAATACAATATATGGAGAAGAGACAGAAATTTAAAAAAAGGAGGAGGAATTATAATATTAACTAAGAAAAATCTAAAAGTCAATGAAATAAAACTAGATATACCATCACAAGTAGAACTGATTGCAGTAGAGATCAACACATCTGAAGGTAAAGTAATTGTAGCCAATTTGTACATGCCACGCAGATCAAACACATGGGAAAGAGATGAATATGAGGACCTGGCAGAGAGTGCAATTCAGAGTTTAAGATCATTGCTACATAAAATAGAAGAGAAATCAGAAAGAATTATACTAACTGGGGATTTCAATACAAATATAAATTGGAATACTCTAGATATAATTAGCCAAGAAAGCTGTTGGGACCAAAAGCTCCTGGATCTCGTACAAGAATTCTTCCTAACGCAACATGTGAGGGAAACCACCAGAAAAAGAGGACTTGATGTACCTTCAGTGCTAGATCTAATATTTACTAGGCAAGAAAATGATATTGACAGTTTAAAGTCGGCAAAAGCGATCATGCAGTACTAAATTATAACTTCAGGATAGCATATGACATAGTAAACAGCAATGACAGTTACAAAAAGAGCCTAAACTATAAAAAGGGAAATTATCAAGACCTAAAGAAGTATTTCTTAGAAGTTGATTGGGAAAATGAGCTTAGAGGACAAGATTTAAATGCTGTATATAAAAAATTCTGTGATTTTTATGAAATAGGAGTCCAGAAGTACATCACACAGCACAAAGAAGCAGATAAAATACAGAAATGGTTCAATACAGGATGTAAAAAATCAAAAGAAAGAAGAGATTTGTTGTGGAATAGATACAGAAGACACAATTGTGAAAGGGCGTATAATAATTACAAACAGGCAAGAAACGATTATACAAGAATAAGGAGGGAAACCCAAAAACAGTTTGAGGAGGATATAATAAATAAAAGTAGTGATCAACCAAAGTTGTTTTACAGCTATATCAGAAGCAAAACCAAAGTAAAAGATATAATACAATCAATTACGGACGAGGGAATCACTTACACACAAGAGAAGGATATTTGTAAAGCACTAAATAAGAATTTCCAATTAGTTTTTACAGAAAAAAAAAAAAAAATTGAGAGGGACTATGTGGAACATGCATCTCCACACATACTACCAGATATACAAATAGCAGAAAAAGTAATATAGGAGGAGTTAAGTAGATTAGACAGAGGAAAAGCAAGTGGTCCTGATGAAATTTCATGTTGGGTACTACGAGAATGTGCAAAGGAGTTAAGTAAACCATTATTATTAATTTCCTTGAGTCAAGGTAAACTATCTGATACTTGGAAAAAAGCAAATATTGTCCCCTTATTCAAGAAAGGAAATTGACAAAATCCACTCAACTACCGAGCAGTATCACTGACCAGTGTTGTAAGCAAGGTATTAGAAAAGCTTATAAGAAAAGCTTGCGTAAACCATCTAGAAGAACACAGTATGATAACAGAAAGACAGTTTGGTTTCAGAAAAGGAAAATCATGTGTTACTAATCTGCTGAGCTACTATGACAGAGTAACAAACACAATACAGGAAAGGGAAGGATGAGCGGACAGTATCTATTTAGATTTCAAGAAAGCTTTTGACACAGTACCACACCAAAGACTTATGGAAACTGTACCATGAAGGAGGAATTCGAGGCAAACTGTTTTGTTGGATGCAAGACTTTCTCATGAAAAGAGAAATGAGAACAGTACTAAGGGGAACTACTCACCATGGAAAGAAGTGACTAGTGGAGTACCACAGGGTTCAGTGCTGGAACCAATCATGTTTTTAGTGTATATAAATGATATAAACAGTAACACTGGAAATGAGAGCTATCTGAATATGTTTGCAGATGATGCAAAAATACAAAGGAGAATTACTAACACAGACTCTTGTAAAGAGCTACAAGAAGAATTAAATAAACTTCATGAATGGAGTAGTACATGGCAAATGGAATTCAATGTGGACAAGTGTCATGTAATCAAGTTTGGTAAAAGTGGAAAAAGACCTGATTGGGATTATAAGTTAGGAAATAAAACCCTATACACATCAGAAAGAGAGAAAGACCTAGGTGTGATCATCAATAACAGACTATCTCCGGCTGACCACATCAGCGAGAAGGTACAGAACATGTATACACTGCTTGTAAATATGAGAATAGCATTCACATACATAAATGAAGACATGCTAAGAAGGATAATAACATCATTCATTAGACCAACCCTGGAATATGCATCAGTAGTCTGGAGTCCTCATCTCAAAAAGCACATAGACAAGATTGAAAAAGTTCAAAGGGTCGCTACAAGATAGATACCAAGCTTAAGGGACCTAAGCTACGAAGAAAGACTAAATAAACTGAATCTACCAACACTACAGGAGCGAAGAAAAAGGGGTGACATGATAATGCCATATAAGTGCATATCAGGGAAGGAGAAAATAGACATAAATGATTACTTAACACATGGAGAAGCATCAGCAAGAGGACACTGCAAAAAACTGCATAAGAAGAGAGGTGATAAAGACGTAAGGAAATTCAATTTCCCAAACAGAGCAATTGACCAATAGAATGCACTACCGAATGAAATAGTGTGTGCCAAAACAATTCACAAATTTAAGGATATGAACGATAAATATGGTTTAAGACACGGGACAGTACGAGCTTGTCTCATTCCTGTAAAGATACAATTAGGTAAGAACAATTAGGTAAGAACACACACACACACACAAACACACGCAAATACATAGCACCTTCTTGTCCTTGTTTGCTGTTTACAAACATGCTCCCACACACCTGTGCTTAGAAATCACGTTCATGGTGGTACACGAAGAAGCACTCTGAGCAAAGTGCAATCTTGGATTCATGACACTGGTAGACCGTTTCTCTGCGTGCAGTGGACCGACATTTTATTGTTGTCACTTGCCCTGCAGGTGTTCGGCCAAGATTGATGAGATAATGCCTTCCTAGGTACTGTGCTTTGACCAACCTATCAGTCTGTGGCACCTGTTGCATTTCCCTCCTTCCACTTGCAGCCTCAACAGTTCCACACCTTACATGGAGTTCATGCTTGTGTAGGGCAAGACTCTTACCTACAACTTCCTTGTAAAGGATGTAACTGTTGAGAAACTGATATCCAAAAGGTGCAGGAACGCCTTTTTATACCACCTGCAAGACTTCCAAAGACAATCAGTCTCTCCGATCTGCATGTCAGATTTATCCACGAGCTGCATGTTGATACTGTAATCATTGACGGCATCTGGCTGCAACAATGGTTGCCTGCTTCTGAAGTCTGTTTTGCCAGTGTCCTGCATAACCCCACAGTGAACTCTCATAAGCATATTCACCTTTGTTTGTCGTGTCAGTGAATGGGCAACATGCTAACAACTTTTCCAGGTTAACAGGGCATTTTTCTCTGTCTTTTCTGGGAATGATGGAAAATTCCGCCTTTGGGCACGAGCAGTACCACAGGAACCAGTCCCATGTTGCAGAAAATACTGCATCAATGCCAGACAAGTGTAGTAATTGTCAGTGTACAGGATGTTGTTTTTGTGGAAGTACTTGTCCATAAGCACTTTTACCACAGCAGCAGAAAACCCATGGGGATCTCATTGGGTATATCCACATCTGTAGCTCAGTAGACTATCATGTCTAGCACATATCCAGTCTTGCAATCGCATAGGACAAAAAACTTCAGGCCAAAGCAATGTCGTTTGGAAGGCACATAGGCTACTGAATAAATGCTAAATGGGCCCTAGCACAAGCTATATGCAGCATGAGTTAGGAGTGTAATTCTGCATGGTAGTGGGACCTGGGCAATAAAGGAAGAGGATATTCACAGGCTCAAACGTACAGAAATGACAATGATTAGGTGGAAGTGCAGTGCGTCCCTGCGTGCAAAGCCTGGGGGGTTGGGTTTACGATGGAAGAGTTAAGAGGTAGGATGGGACTGGAGTGTATTGGTGTTGTGATGAAGAGAGGTAGACTGAGGTGGTTTGGGCATGTGGAAACGATGGAGGATAATAATTGGGTGCAGAAAGTGAGAAGCATAAATATTGGTGGTGGGGTTGTGAGGGGTAGACCAAAAGAGACGTGGGACGAGGTCATTAAGTGTGACCTCAGGGTTAAGAGACTGAACAGGAAAGCTGCCATAGATAGAGCAGCATGGAGAGCCGCCATTAGGTGACCAAGGCTGACTCAGGCAAGCATTTTGGAGTCTTCAAAAACGAAACGAAATGAATAAAACAAGCGACCCTTCAATAGCCACTTTCTGAAATGGCCGGAAAAGCCTGATATATGACTCTTTCAGCATGTAAGAACCAGCCTTATCTTCCACAACTTGTCATTTGGGACTGGGCCATAGTTCCTGCTGAAGTGTAGGAACTTGAGAATGGCCAAGTACCTGTCCTGGCCCATATACTTACCAAAGACAGGTGTAAGATTTCGTTCACAGACTAATAATCGTGAATAATATGCTTCTTTACGAGTGCCATTATCATCGCAATGCGACCCACACATACATTTCCCCCACCTCCACTACCTTCCATTCTTTCATTTTTCTACTCTGGGACAGGGACACCTCAAGCCATGGAACAGATATAGCCTGATGAAAGTTATTACCTCTACCAGGTATTGCATTATTGTGGTTGTAAATGTTGCTTGATAAATGGAAAGGATGGCTGGTTCTCGAGTCCCGAGGTGCTGCCTCCAAACACCTGCCCCAGTCACATCAAAGGCGGGTAGAGTTGGCTGGAAGCCTTAACCCTCCTCCCACACAAAAGTATCAAGGCAGCCGATGCCGGGGCTGCTAGGGCGTGATTTGGCAGGAATACAGTAAGGTGCCTCTTGGCATCACAAGGACACCCACGACCATGTGCACAGCCATGGCCATGGGCGGAGGGGGAGGGGAAGGAGATGTGGAGGTGGAGGTGGGGGAGGATGTGGGTGATGACTCACCTGTAGCAGGGACTCCCTGCAGTGATGCTGATTTGCCACCTTTCCTTGCTGGTGCCGATGACCTCATTACCCTCACATATGAAGGGCCAGGTTCTGAGGAAATTGACCTTGAGGTGCTAGGTTGTGGTGATGCAGCTTGTGACAGGGAGGGAAGGCAACCTTCTTGCTTGGAGCACGGTGGAAAGATGTGGTGGTGACGTTTATTTAGTATGTGAATGTCATCGTCACCACCATCTTCATTTTCCACATTTCCTGGCATGTCCTTCTCTTCTTCAGTAACAAAAACGTCACTCTCATACACCTCACCAGCATCCTTAGGCAATTCTAGGTCCTTATCCGACGTGTCTGAGGGAGCTGGGGTGGGTGCACATGACACCTCGTTCTCAGCGTGATAACTCCCACCATTTTCAGTGGAAATTTCACCATATTTGGCAAGAGCAGACACAATATCTTCCATTACTTACCCTATGGTACTGTCACTAAGCCCTTTCCTCACATCCTCCAGCAGGAGTTTGGCTGGAGCGGTGGATGCAAGGGGGCCGCAGGTAGCGCATATGGAATTGGACGAGGGGGATCCTGAAGACATTGTACTACACCTGGCCAGGGTGCGGGTGAGACTGAGTCACGCTCCAGTGTAGAGGTGGGAGTATGCCAACACCCTTTGTTGATGAGATAAATTGGCAGCCACTTCAAATAATGGCGAGAAATGAAGTGAGGCTATAGCTGTTACCCAGCATTCCCAATCCACAAACTTTATGTCGGATTATAACTGTCACCCGGCACCTAGGGGTTAAAGCGATCAAGATGGCCGAAAACCTGGAGTTTCTTCTTGCGCAGCAAAAATCAGGTCATCGAGGAAGTTTGGGATCTGTCAACCAGTTTTTGCTGAAAAGGATGACAAGACTAGCCTACTGTGCATTTCAATGATGAACTCAATAGGGCTCATAAGGCAAGGAAGAAGCATTCACTTCAAAGGAGAAGGGTCAACATTAATCATCAAATAAAAGAGAAAGTTCTGAGACAGAATCAGCTGATGAACCCCAAGCCTCAGATGCAAAGAGGGCCACGAAGAACACCATGTCCCTAGATATGAATGCCAGCACTGATCGAGTGAAACTCACTGACAGCAAAGCAGCCACCATACTTACAAATTCTGCTTGCGCTCTCTGCCACAAATTAGAGGAGCCCAACTGAAATCAATCCCCAACTCGCCTTCACCATATCATTTCCTGGAGGCAACCAGGTCACAGTGAGCGGTTGGGACCAAGTGTGGTATCCTTCTTCGAGGAGATAAACCCCTGGAGGGTCCATGGAAGGGGACCAAAGTCACCAGACAAAGGTGCAAATTCAAGATCGGTGTGCAACACCTATATATGGATGGCTCTTCAACAAATTTTGCTTGCAGTTATTATTATCTATACCAAATGTATTGAGATTCTGGGATCAGTGAAAACTGAAACACGAATATTTTTCCCAGTTATTAATGAAAACAGGAAATATACAATCTGATGGCTGGTTGAGCCATCTCGCTCCACCTGCCATCAGACTGGTCCGAAGATGTTGCCAGGAAGAATCGAAAGGTTACCGAATACACCAACAATTGGATGACTACTCAGAAGTCTAAAAGAAAATCAACGTAGCTTAGACCGACACAATGAAAACATTGAGCAGAATCTAAATAATTCTCAAACAGAAGTTGCAGTAGACCTCGTTTGCTTACAAGAAGTTTATATATATATATATATATATATATATATATATATATATATATATATATATATATATATATATATATATATACACACACACACACAGTATATGTGTGTGTGTGTGTGTGTGTGTGTGTGTGGATATATACATAGATAGATTGATAGATAGGTAGATGGACAGATAGATCGATGAATAGAAAGATAAACATATATATATATATATATATATATATATATATATATATATATATATATATATATATATATATATATATATATATGATTCCACAGTCGTTCACGGTTTTTTGTTGCTATTAGTTTCTGTTAGTTTTATTTTTATCGTACCCACCATCACTAACAACAACACAGGTCTGCAACATTAGTCATTACCAGCCGTGATAGCGATGCCGGTATTGGTTTCAATTTGTCTGTGTGTCTCTTAGCACAATAACTTTGCAAACGCTCAAAAAACCATCACAAAATTTTACAGGGGTGTAGTATGGGGGAAAAATCTATCACGAGTTTGAAATTGGTGAAAGTAGGTCAAATTCTGTGTCTCTGTCACCACGATAACTTCGCAACTGCTCAAGATATTATGACAACATTTTACAGTTGTGTAGTAGGCATGAAAATATTCTACAAGTATTGTTTTCAGTTTGTCCGTGTGTCTGTTAGCACGGTAACTACGCAACCGCTGAAGATATCATCACAAAATTTTTCAGGTGTA
This sequence comes from Coenobita brevimanus, assembly GCF_032717465.1. Classification (NCBI taxonomy): domain Eukaryota; kingdom Metazoa; phylum Arthropoda; class Malacostraca; order Decapoda; family Coenobitidae; genus Coenobita; species Coenobita brevimanus. The sequence continues at coordinate 30,363,631 of NC_137019.1, forward strand.
AGAAAATTTCCTAGTAGATCAAAATTAGTCGAAGTATGTCAAGGTCTGTCTGTCTTTACGATGATAACTTCACAAACGCTCAAGATATAAGAACATTTTACAGGTGTGTAGTAGAAATGAAAATCTCCTACGAGTTCAAAATTGGTGAAAGTAAGTTAAGGTCAAGGTCATATTCTGAGCCGCGCTAGATATGTAGGCTATCAGCTCGCGACTGATGTGATTCCTCCTTTGGGAGGGGGGGTCTCTAGTTAAAAATTGTTTTAATTCCGAGGATTTCTTTCTTATTGCAATTATGAACACAATAAAAAAAAAAAAAACATTTAGACTGTTTCCATCACACCACATTTCAATACAAAATTAAAAAGAAATTTGACTACCATATAGCAAATAATAAATATAAATCAGTCTATACAATATTGTTCTATATTAACTTAAATTGTAAATAATTACTCATCGTACCTTTATAAACAAATACATAGAGGAAACAACGATATATAGTCAGTGACTCCCATATAATTCATCTAGTCTTTGTAACTTCTCAGTTTTTTTTTTTTTTCTCCCAAACTTCGTTTGGTGGTCAGTCACTTGTACACTTTTTCTGGTGCGTTCCTATGAATCATCCGGCAATAGTCCACCACCATATTGGCATTTCAACGACCCTTATATTTCCATGTCCTCGATATCCTGATGGAATCTTTCACCATGTTCTTCACTCACCACTCCAAGATTTGGGGGGGGGGGTACAATTCCAAATGCGAATCCAAAGAGTGAGCTTGAGACTCATTTTGCAACCCAACTCCTTAGACTTGACCAGAAAAATTTCTTACAATTGCTTTGTAATCTGCATCCTTATTGTTACCTTAAAAAATAAGGGTGTGGAAGAAGTTGAGAGGTGGAAGAGGAATTATATGTAGATAGAAAGAGAGAGGTGAAAAGATTAGTAAGAGAGAGTAAGAAGAGAGTGGATGAGGAATTTGGAAGGAATTTGAGTGTAAAGTGGAGGGACTGTAAGAAAATGTTCTGGAAAGAGGTGAAGAGAGTAAGACAGGGTGGAAGTGAAGTTAGCAGGGGAATGAATGATAAAAATGGTAGATTACTAGTGGAGAAGGGAGAAAAAGTGAGCAGATGGATAGAATACTTTAAGGAATTGTTGAACATAGAGAATGGAAGTAATGCGAGTATAAGTGGCTGGGGAATGGCTGGGAGAAGGAGGGAGGTCAGAAGACAGGAAGAAATCAGGAGGATAGAAGTTTTGGAAGCAATGAAGAAAGTTAAATTGGGGAAAGCCCCAGGAATTGATGGAGTGTGTGGTGAAATGTTGAAGCATGGGGGAGAGATAGTAATAGAATGGATGTGGGAGATGTGCAGATTGGCCTGGGAGGAAGGTAGAGTCCCGGAGGATTGGAAGTCAAGTATAATTATTCCCTTGTACAAAGGACAAGGGGAAAAAGACGTGTGTGGTAATCATAGGGGCATTTGTCTTCTTAGTATAATAGGAAAAGTGTATGGTAGGATATGTCACGGGGTTTTTATAAAATATCACGGGGTTTTTAAAATAAATGCTAAATATTATTTAATTGATAATAATATTCAATAATATTGAAGAGCAGCGACAATGATTTCAAGCAACGATTACTTTACGCTGACTTCTTCGCACGATTCTCTAAGAACGAGAATTTATAAACTTCCTCAACAGTACACAGCAGAGACTAATTACTCAATTGCTGTTTCTTAGTACTGTTAGCCTCTGGAGAAAGTTACTTCACCCCTGACAATAAATAACTAATACTAATAATAATATCAGGCTCTTGCTGGTGCTTAACTCCTAGGAGGCACAACGGATTTTAAGTTTAACACAAGACTGGCCTAAGTACCAGTTATGAATAGCAAAACGTTTATGCAAGCTAGGAGCTATATGGAAAATAAGCTTAATTGTGGAGAAATGAAACAAGAGTTTACATTACATTAAGCTCAAGAAAAAGAACTGTTAAATTTATTGATTACAAAAATAGATTTAACGTTACATTTCAAATCAAATTAATGAGATCGCACTCACTCACTCACACACGAGCTAAATTCTTACGCCTAGGAAAAACACCTTAATTAAACTCTTAAGACTAGGAAAACGAAAAGAAATACTGGACGATGAATGCTGTGTATCACCCAATTCAAAGGTGGGAGCTTGGAGCTGTGGTCTTGTGGAGCTTGGGTTGACCTCTCACACTGCTGGAGCACAGAACCTCTCTCCGTCAAAGCAAACACTCGACTGACTAAACTCGTGAGAAAGAAATGGGAGCGATAGGCCGCATTTTTTAACGGTCGAGTGAGCGAAACGCGCCCAAAACAAATCGCTCAGCGGAAGCGCTAATGTCTCACACAAAGACGATCACGTATGACAATGAAAAATTGATTTGACAAAGCTTCCGTCTGAATGAGTGATTAACTGAACGATACACAGTGAGTTTTCCACTAATAGTTCGTGGCTTCTCACAGAAGGGAAATGTCACGAATTTGATTCGTGACATTACGCCCCTACAAAATTAAATTTTTTCCTTATGGGAAAAAATTTGTGGATATATATATATATATATATATATATATATATATGTACACATCCTAACTCAGTCACACAAGATTCACACTGTGGTGTGTGTGCTATCCTGCTACAGGAGAAAGTCGCAGTCGCCAGTGAGCGAAAAAAAACTCGTATTTACGTTAATAGAAGCAAGCTTGAGGGAAAAACTCCGTGACGACGGTGAAAATTCTGTATTCAGGTCAAACTGAGCGAAAAGTCGCTACATTTACACTGACAACTAATTGTTGTGTAGCGTGGTGTATGTAATACACGGTGTAGATGTGACAGTTGTAGTGTAACTGTACCTACGTGTAAAATGACATAGTAAATAATAACATGGCGACAACGAAGGCAGAGGAGAAGAGGCGGCAGCGTGCGGCAGACAATCAGCTGGCCCACACAGGAAAACTGCTACACCCATTGCTGTACCTGCAAAACCAATTAAGGTGGAGCATCAAAAGTGTCAATGAGACAAAATTCTTATTACGTTACAATTACTCTCTCTGCCTAGCAATCAGTACATGCTACGAAAAGTACGCTCTAGCTGAAAAATACAAGTGACAGCCTAAGCTTCGTACATTCGAGGTCGCCATTAATTATAGCACGCGATTAGTGTCGGCAAGTTGAGAATCCTTGCGCAAACTCGGGTCTTCCATAGCCTCGAACTGCACACGGGTCCTCAACCTGTGCCTTAACCTACAGTACTTATATTAATATCGGGGGGCTGAGAATCCTTGTGCAAACTCGGGTCTTCCATAGCCTCGAGTCGCCTCTGTGGAATTCTCACTTCCCCCTTTACCTACAGTACTTTTATTAAGATCGGGGAGCTGATAATCCTTGTGCAAACTCGGGTCTTGGGGCTTCTCTAACCTTCCTGATCTTGTCACCCTGACACCTGCAGTGATTGTTGCCAACAATATGACCGAGGAACTCCACCTCACTGTGAGCAATCTTGCATTTGCTAGGCTTCACAGTCATGTTGAAACTCTGGTGTCTACTGAAGACAATTTCCAAGAGTCTGAGGTGCTCCTCCAACGTGGCGGAATGAACGAGGACATCGTCAACGAACATCTCTACTCCTACAATACCATGGAGCACTTGTTTCATGGCACGACTGAATACTGCTGGGGAATTGGTAAGTCCAAATGGAAGGACTTTATACTGGTACAACCCCCTAGGAGTAGCAAAGGCAGTGAACTGATGGCTCTCAGGATGAAGGGGAATCTGGAAGAATCCCTTCGTTAGGTCGAGCTTCGTGAAATATCGTGACCCTGCCAGCTTGGAGAAGATGGCAATATGGTCACCCATTGGCTCAGCATCCACTTTGGTGATTGCATTGAGCCTTCTATAGTCGCCACAAATCCTGACTCCACCATCTTTCTTGCGGACTACTACCATCAGACTACAGTAAGGAGATGAGGACTTTTCGATAATGCCTGCAGTCTCCATGTCAGCAATTTCCTTATCTACCGCATCCTGTAGTCGCATGGGAATCGGATATGGCTTAACCTTTATAGGAGCATTGCTGGTCAACTCAATTTTATGACACGCAACCTTTGCAAGTCTAGGTTGGTCTGAGAAGACATCAGCATACTGACAGAGTAGTGACCATAAGGCATTTTGGTCTTCTACTGCTAAGTCAGGGTTAAGTAAAACATCTCCGACAGTCTCTACCTGACGGGACTAAGCGGTTAAGGGCTCGTCATCATGGTCATCAGCTGGGATCACCGCGGCTGCCCCGGTTTCTTCCAGTGGCTGGTCACTATCATCAGCTACTCGTAGGCCAGTTTCCTCGGGGTCTGACTCATGATAAGCCCTCAACATGTTAATGTGGAACCTTTTATGAAGATTCCCCATCTGTATTATGTAGTTGAGGTCTGAAATGCGCTCTACTACATCGAATGGACCCTTCCACTGCGCCAACAACTTGTTCTGGGCAGTGGGGAGTAATACCAAGCATTTATCGCCTGGACTAAACTTCTGAAGCTTTGCCTTCTTATCGTAATAAGCCTTTTGAACTTCACGCGCCTTGATCAGTACTTCCTTAGCTAACTCGCACGTCGACTGGAGGCGGTCAGCCAAATCAAGGATGTAGGTGTAGGTGGTCTTGATTTCAGGGTCGGGTTCTTCATCGTCCCATAACTCACGAAGGACTTGAAGTGGGCCCCGGACCGACCTTCCATACACCAGTTCAAAGGGTGAGAATTTCAATGAATGCTGTGGGGCTTCTCGATAAGCAAATAGAAGAGGAGCAATGAACCGCGGCCATTCCTTTGGCTGTTCGGCGGTCATGCGCCTCAACATCTTCTTGAGAGTTCCATTGAACCTCTCACACAACCCGTTACACATGGGATAATATGGCGTAGTTCGTAAGCCTCGGATGGACAGCAACCTGAACGCTTCGTTCATCATTGCTGAAGTGAACTGCAAACCCCGGTCGCTTAAGACCTCCTTAGGGATACCTACACGACAGAACACTTCAATTAATGCCTCAGCAACAGTGACGGCCTCTATATTCTTAAGGGCCACGGCTTCAGGCCACCGTGTGCTGAAATCAACAATAGTGAGGATATACTTTGATCCATCACTAGCCCTAGGGGAGATTGGCCCAACTATGTCAACTGCTACTCTCTCGAATGGTTCAGAGATTATGGGCACTGGCTTCAATGGCGCAGGACGGACACGTCCCCAGTCAGTGGTACGCTGACACACATCACAGGAACGTACGAGCCTCGTTATTTCCCGTCCCATTCCTGGCCAGAAAAAGTCAGCATGGATGCGGTCAGAGGTCTTCTTTTGACCCATGTGACCTCCCATTGCTGAACAATGACCTAATTCAAACACTGCTCGGCGATACTTTGCAGGAACAACAAACTGCAGTCAAACCTCACCCTGGGGTGTCTATGACTCACGGTACAGCCGTCCTCGCTTACAAAGGAACTTGGCTTGTCTTCCCCGTGAATACTTGATCACTTTACCCTCCAGCTTCTTGCGCACTGAGGTAAGTGTCGAGTCAGTCTGTTGCTCTTGGACAACATCTTGACTACGAATCAGATCTTGCGGCGTTGCGACGGTCAACGGAGTGACGCGATTTGGAGCCTTGGCCATGGTTCGTGTTATCGCAGCAGCCGAAGTCTGAGTAGCAACATCTATGGCGCAACTATTTTTGACGCCAGGTATGTTGCCTAATATGAGGTCAAATAAAGGTTCTGGCATGACAACTGCAGCTGTCAGGCCAGTGAAAAATGAAGATGCCACCTGGATACGTGCCTCAGGGAACAATCTCACTGATCCATCAATAAGTCTAACTTGGATCTGTCGACCTGTATACTCATCAGGCCGAACTAAACTCTGCTTAACAGAGCAACCTGAGGAACCATTGTCCCTCAGAACATTTACAGAAACACCTCCCACAGACCCTGGCTGAACAAGAAAGGCAGTGTTGCTGGTGGAAGGGTCTGAGGAGGTAGCAGCCGGTCATTCATGAGACTGCGGGACAACTGATGCAGCAAACGTGGCGCCCTGGGAACTAGGTGTCTGAGGAGAGTTCATGGTCGGAGGGGGACTTGTGAACTGTTGGGAAGTACCTGTACTGGTAGAGATGGCACCACCGGGTACTTGTGGAATGAAGGCTGCATTTGCCTCCTGCCTCCGATACACTAATTGACCTGACTGAGGGTTACGTGGCTTGTCCTTGTATTGCTGCTGCTGCTTGGGGAACTGCTGCTGGTTGGGGTGTTTGTTGTACCGCTTCCAAGCAGACTGCTGTGTATTTTGCCCCTGGTCCTTCTGCTGTTTGCTTGGACCTTGGCCATTACTCTGAGAACGGCCTTGTTGCTGGGGTTCAGTCTGAGACGGCTTCCCAGACTTGGCAGTATCTCTTCTGCTGTTCCAGGTGTTTTGCTTACGAGTTTGATACCCGTATGCAGTAAAGAATGCGTCAGCCTTTTCTGCCATTTGGCTTGCATCTTTCACCTGGCAGATCTTAAGCTGTGCTATGAGCTCAGCAGGCCACGACCTCTCTAGCTGTGTACGCAGCATAAGGTCAATTATCTCCTCACGTGTGGAAGGAGTTTCATCTTTCTCCATCCACTCACCTAAGTAAGCAGTGAGACGGTCGAGGAACTGGACAGTTGTCTCCTTGTCTTGGAGACGAGCTCGCATGAACTGAACTTTGGCGTCGTCTACTGTGAGACCATATGCCTTAGTGAGTGCAGCTTTCATCATCTCATATGTGAGATTGTCTCCACGAATTCTTTGGAGAATATCGAGGGCAGGGCCCTCAAATAAACTAAGAAATTGGATCCGCTTAGCTGCCTCATCCAGTTGATACATGTCTGCCATGTCCTCAAAACGAGCTATGTACGGCTCGATTCGCTCGCTTTCCTTGTATGAAGGAAGCTTGATGCGTGGGGTCGCCAGGACATGTGCAGGGAGAACGCTTGTGGAGCTTTGACCAACTGCACCAGATGTATTTAAAGCCAAGGAATCACGCTTGAGCTTCAGCATTTCATATTCGTGTTTTTCGTGTGCTTCTCACTCGGCACGTTCGTGTTCTCGTTCTCTCTCTCGTTCCTCACGCTGTTCTCGCTCATGTTCCAAGTCGAGTGCACGCTGTTTTTGCTCGTATTCGCGCTGTTGTCGCTCTTTTTCTAACTCGAGCTCGCGTTGTTTCTGCTCGTGTTCGCGTTGTTCTCGCTCGTACTCGCGCTCCTTTTCGCGTTCCTCACGCTGTTCTCACTCGTATTCGCACTGAATCTTATGCTCTTCACGGGCATCATTCTCGCGCTGCTGCTCCTGATTATGCCGTGAGAGTATATACTCTTTAATTTCGGTTGGGTCCGAAAGACCCATTTCTTTGGCTTCCTGTAAAAATACAGTGGTAGCCATGGCGCTAATTTATTAAGCAAACGAAACTGAGTACTGACTGCTTCGCAAACGAATGCTAATAACACAAGTAAAGAATACAGACACAAGCTAGTGGTGACCAGTCTTATCTAGTTAACTGGAAAAAAAAATAAAGCAAAAGTGCAAATGACTGGGAAGACTCAATAATTAACACAATGGGTACGGCGGCTACCCAGGAGCGAATAAAATCGTCTGACGTTACCAAAATAAAGTACTAAATAGAGTTAAGTACTCTATGGATTAATAAAGCAAAAATTCACTTGCTAAATTAACGGTAAACACCATTAAACTTGTGCCTATAAACTTTAATGATAAATTCCTAAATATGAACGAGTGAGTACTAACTCGTGAATAGCTTTAGAGCTAGGAGTTAATATCCTGGAATGAGGTCGCCAATTGTCACGGGGTTTTAAAATATCACGGGGTTTTTAAAATAAATGCTAAATATTATTTAATTGATAATAATATTCAATAATATTGAAGAGCAGGGACAATGATTGTCTTACTAAATCAAGCAACGATTACTTTACGCTGACTTCTTCGCACGATTCTCTAAGAATGAGAATTTATAAACTTCCTCAACAGTACACAGCAGAGACTAATTACTCAATTGCTGTTTCTTAGTACTGTTAGCCTCTGGAGAAAGTTACTTCACCCCTGACAATAAATAACTAATACTAATAATAATATCAGGCTCTTGCTGGTGCTTAACTCCTAGGAGGCACAACGGATTTTAAGTTTAACACAAGACTGGCCTAAGTACCAGTTATGAATAGCAAAACGTTTATGCAAGCTAGGAGCTATATGGAAAATAAGCTTAATTGTGGAGAAATGAAACAAGAGTTTACATTACATTAAGCTCAAGAAAAAGAACTGTTAAATTTATTGATTACAAAAATAAATTTAACGTTACATTTCAAATCAAATTAATGAGATCGCACTCACTCACTCACACACGAGCTAAATTCTTACGCCTAGGAAAAACACCTTAATTAAACTCTTAAGACTAGGAAAGCGAAAAGAAATACTGGACGATGAATGCTGTGTATCACCCAATTCAAAGGTGGGAACTTGGAGCTGTGGTCTTGTGGAGCTTGGGTTGACCTCTCACACTGCTGGAGCACAGAACATCTCTCCGTCAGAGCAAACACTCGACTGACTAAACTCGTGAGAAAGAAATGGGAGCGATAGGCCGCATTTTTTAACGGTCGAGTGAGCGAAACGCGCCCAAAACAAATCGCTCAGCGGAAGCACTAATGTCTCACACAAAGACGATCATGTATGACAATGAAAAATTGATTTGACAAAGCTTCCGTCCGAATGAGCGATTAACTGAACGATACACAGTGATTTTTCCAGTAATAGTTCGTGGCTTCTCACAGAAGGGAAATGTCGCGAATTTGATTCGTGACAGGATACTTATTGACAGAGTTAGAGAAAGAACAGAGGAATTAGTTGGAGAAGAACAGGGAGGCTTTAGGAAGAGAAGAGGTTGTGTAGATCAGATATTCATTCTTAGATCTATAGTGGAAAAGTTTCTAGAGAAAGGAAAGAAGTTGTATGCGGCTTTCATGGATTTGGAGAAAGCATATGACAGGGTCGATAGACAAGGATTGTGGAAAGTATTAAGAATATATGGAGTAGATGGGAAGTTGTTGAATGCTGTGAAGAGTATGTATGATGGTGCTAAGTCTGCAGTGTGTGTGGATGGTGAACTGAGTGAATTTTTCTCTTTGAAAGTTGGGTTGAAACAGGGATGTGTCATGTCTCCATGGTTGTTCAATCTGTACATGGATGGGGGTAATATAAGAGGTACAAGGTAGGGTAGTGGATGTTGGAGTGGCCCTGGTGAGAGAGAGTAGTGTTTGGAAACTCCCTGTACTGTTGTTTACAAATGATACTGTGTTGTTGAGTGAAGACGAAGGGGAGCTGCAAGGCTTGGTAGATGAGTTTGGGAGAGTGTGTAAGAAACGGAATTTACAGGAGAATGTAGGGAAGAGTAAAGTGATGGTCTTTGAGAGAGGTGAAGTCAGTGAATGTACAACGAGGTTGGATGGTGAGGAATTGGAAAATATGAGTACGTTTAAGTACTTGTTTAGTGTGATGAGTAAGGATGGAGGTTTGGAGGGTGAAGTGCTTCAAAGGGTACAGCAGGGAAAGGGGGTTGCTGGTTCCTTGAAAGCAGTGATAAGAAACATGGAAGTTAGCATGGAAGTAAAAAAGTTACTACATGACAGTATTGTGATACCAACTCTAACGTATGGAAGTGAAGCTTGGACGTTGTTGGGAGGACACAAGGCAAGAGTGAGAGCAGTGGAAATGAATTATTTAAGAGGAACCTGTGGAGTCACATGGAGAGACAGGCTGACAAATGAGGATATAAAGAAGCATTGTGGTGTTGATGTGGATGTGATAGGAAGCGTTAGGAGGAATACACTGAGGTGGTTTGGCCATGTGGAGAGGATGGAGGGTGAAAGACTGACTAAGAGAGTGTATGCGAGTGAGGTGGAGGGGGGGAGAGGGAGGGAGAGGCCGAGGATGAGATGGAGGGATGGGGTGGAGGCATATGAGAGACGGGGGTGTGAGTTGGGAGCAGGACAGTGAAATGGCGAGGGACAGGGCGACGTGGAGGGGATTTGTTTGTGGCCACCCCGAACGGGATTGAGGCGTCTGGCAATAGATAGATAGGTAGAAAACTCAGAACTTACTTCTCTGAATGATACTTAAGCCTCTCGTTCCAGGCCGTTCATGTCGCCATCAATTTCTGCATCAAAATTAATTTTCTAATATCAGGTCCAGTAAATGCTTCCTCTTTCCATTTACCTTCAGACAGATCAGGGAACTTGTGACTCAAATACATAAAACAGATAACATCTTTCGATGAGGCTTTGACAAACTTCTTCATTAATCCAAGCTTAATATGAAGCAGTGGTAGCAGCACTTTATCTGGATCCACCAAGCTCGGTCTGATGATGTTTTTGGTACTAAGCTGTAGATTATTATTATTATTTTTTTCAGTTTTAGCCATTCCATCTGAACATTTTGCAAATTCTTGGCTCTGCTGTCACACTGATTGACAAAACATGGGAATTTTGTATACCCTGACTGCTGACCAAGTAACTTTCAGGTCTTTCCATATGGACCAACGGTGTTCACCGTAGTTGATTTTTGCAAGATTTGCCAAATTCTGTCACGTTTCTTTTAAGTGCAGAATGAACAACAGGTATTGATGCATATTTATTGTCATTATGAAGACATACCCCTTTCATGCTTTTTTTTAGATGAATATTTAAATAGTATCCATTCTTCTGCAGTATAATCTCTGCCAATTTTTGAATTAGGCCACTTACCTCAGTGCAATAAACCAAGGATCAGTGCAGTAAACCACTATTTTGAATATAAATCATGGTGAGTAAAAAAAAAAAAAAATACTCCACCAAAGGTAATATACAAACTTACACACTAGTCAACTGAGTCGAACTGAGATATATTTTCTGCACTCCAGTACTGGTATGATTCACCACTGTGTTGTGTTCCAGATACAATACGGCTTATGATTAAATAAATATCTGTGTTGTTTTGGATCTTAATAGTAGAAAATACTAAATTAAAAAATATTACAATTGTAATAAAATATCCATGTGTAAATGCAGTAATTATATAGTGCAAAATGATTAAAAAAAACTACATTTGAAAACTAAAATGTGCTGTGAAAAAAAAAAAAAGTTACGTGATGGTGAAAAATGGTTTTCATTTTTTAGATCAGAGCCAAAAACATATAAAAATAATATGAAATAATAAAAAAATGTTCACTGTATACCTGTGTAAAATATTATCAGTGTTATCATTATTTATCACAGTTATTACTCTCACCATTGACACCATTACTGTTATTTTAATTATTATCACAGTGATCTGAGTATATAGACACATATGTATACCAACCTTCACTAAATGTATCTTTTTTTATTTCAGTATGTATGATAGATTTTGTTTTCACTATGATTGCAAAATATTAGTTCTTCATTCATAGTAGTGGCTGTAGAATTAGTTATGTTTGGTGCTCAGCAGAAATATTTTGACTTTGATACTGGTTATATTTAAACTCATATACTGGTCCCTTAAACAAGTCCAAACAATTTCTTGAAAATGTGGGATAATGTAATTCCATGTCAGGATTAGGATTTATTCATGGCCTTTGCATTCTCAGATTCATATTTGATTTTTTTTTTTTTTTTCAAATTTTTTGACTATGTAACAGAACGTTTACGGGCTCATAGCAGGTCTTATATGAGACTCTTCATTACTAACCAACGTTGGGTAATAAACACCATGTATACTTCTTAAGACTATGTTCTGCATGGTTTGAATTATTTCAGAATGTGTGCCCCTAAGAGTGATAAGAGGTACAGGTGGATGTTTAGTTTACTGTTCTTATGAGAGACATGTGTAGTTTAGTTTTGGCTGGTGATGAGTTCTTAATTTTACTAACTGATACACATGACTAACATAACCACTATTGCTCATCTTTAGGCCAAACATTACTCTCTCATGAACACAGTCCATTTTTTTTTTTTAGTCAAGAATAATGTGATGTACTAAGATGAATCACGTTGAATTTCCTTAGATTAGTTGTAATCTTCCAGTTCATTTAATTATTGTTTATACTTTGTACTGCTCTTATTATTTTTAATTACCATATATTTTTACCTGGCGTCATAACTATTTGTGCTATGTCATCCGCAAATAAATTTTTTTGGGTTTTGGATGTTGGCAGAGGTAAATCTGCTGTGTATATTGAATAAAGAGTCATTAGATGTAATCTCGGTCCAGTGTAACTGTTTACATTTATCCTTGCAAACCTGTTTTTAAAAGAAATTTCATCATAACTTGTGTCCCTTACTTCATCAAATGCCACTGAGACATCTCTTAGCATTATGTTAACTTGTTCATCTCTGGCTTTCGCATTGGATATTATCTCAATTGCTATTGTTATTTTCGTATGTATACATCGCCCTTTCCTAAAAACCATGTTGTTTTGTGTTAATTTGGCCTTTTAATACGTTAGTTTGTCATGTATTGATGATCTTTTCCAGTAATTTGGCTTTCACGTTAAGTAATGAGATGGGACGATGATTTCATACTGTGCCAGATCCTTTGTCCTTCTTGGGGAATGAATATAATTATCAATATTTTAAATGATTCAGAAACGTAGCCAAGTGATAATATTGCATTATAATTGTTGAGTAGTACCTTCAAGACGTTGGGCAGTACATTAACGTTTCTGGTTATTTTATTGAATCTGGGTGATTTTCCTTTGAAGCTCGTTATTTTTACGTAGCTGTTCTCCTTCTGTAATTTTCCCAATTTCTTTCAGCCTGTTTAACCCCTTAGCTCCCAGAGCTTCTGTGTGAGGGATTTTGCTGGAAGGGCGCTAGGCGTACCGCCCTCCTACTGTCGGCTCATAGTCGCAAACCTCATAGGTGCCTGCCCCGGGGTTCCCGTCCTTCTTAAATTTTGAAAATGCCCACTCCCGTCCCCTCCTGGGGATACGGGGCACAAAGGGGTTAAGCCATTTTCATTATAATGCTGGGTTCATCCTGATGTGGTGCTGACCTAAGTAGTTTTATTTGTTTCATGTTCCCTGTCAAAGTCACTGTTTTCTTCCTCATTTATTCTGAAGGTACTAGCCCATCTCTTCTAATCTCTGTCTTAGTACCTCGGTCTTCTGTTACTCTGGGACCATTCTCATCTCTAATAATGGATGCTTTTATTGTTTTTCTCTCTATACTTTTTTTTTTCTGGTCCAAAGTTTTGGACGGTGTTGTGGTGAGTCAGTGTTATCGATAACTCTTTCCCGTCTCCTCAAAGCTAACATGACATATTCTTTCATAAGCTTCCCGCGCAATAGTCTAATATTTTTCAAAACGTTAATGTCCGCACCAAAGGTTTCTAGGTATCAAGTATATTATTTGTAGGTTGTCTAATGTTTGAATGTGTTTAAGTGTTTTTATCATTATGTAATGTGGCAGTGTTTTTGTAGGAACTATAGGTAATACTCTTTTTAGCTGCTCTCTGTATAACTAATGTCAAAATGTGTATTTGAATGTTTATATTTTGTGTGTTAGGCTGTCTTATCTTGGTTAATTCTTGTTGTTCTAGCTCACTTTCGTATATTTCCCAATTTGCCTATCTTGTCAGAAATGTTGTTTACTTGTGTATCGGGATGGGCGAAGTAGGTAGACTGGAAATTACTGGGGGACGGTTTTTACATGTTAACGGTCCTTTTCGTATATAATAGTTCAAGTGATCTATATATATGGTTACCGAAAATTCTAACAGGTGTAGTGGTACCTTTTGGTCCAGGGCATGTGTGAAAGTTTAGCCCCAAACTAAATATTATTCCTGTTTTGATTATAATACCGAGTAAATGTCCTACATTATCATTATTATCTCTCTTGTTGTTGTTGTTGCTGTTGTACACATACACGGTGTCTTGCACTGAAGCCCCCAGTGATACACGATGTTTGAGTGTTGCTGGCTCTCCTTAGTTGATCGTAACATGGTAGACAGGGGCGTCTTGGTGGAAGGTACACAGTACCAATTGCATTTAAAACTGTGTGGAGTTTTACAACTGAGCATTCGCTATTAATGCTATCAGTTATTTTGTGTTTAATTGTTCTTTTTATTGTTATTGTTACTGTACATCATCATTTAATTCGTTGCTTTTATTTCACTGGTACACATAATCATTTTTTTTTAAATTTCAGAACTGCCTGGTCCGTAGCCATTTATCAGTATTATATTAGGGTTTAAATTCAGGCAAGTATTAGTTAGTTCGTTTTTATTAGCAGTCTAATAACGTACACTGTGTTGTGCTTTGAAAGCAGTGATAAGAAATGGGGATGTGAGCAGGAGAGTAAAAAAAAGTCATTGTATGACAGTACTGTGATACCAATACAAGCTTGGATCTTGCTGAAAGGACACAAATCAGGAGTGTGAGCAGTGGTAACGATTTAGGTGAAAGGAGCATGTGGAGCTGCATGAAGAGACAGACTGGCAAATGAAGAAGTGAGGGAGCGTTGTTTTGTGGATGTGGATTTGATAAAAAGCGTTAGAAGAAATTCATGGAAGTGGTTGGCCACCAGGTCACGTGGAAAGCATGGAGAGTGAGAGAATAACGAGGAGAGTGTATGTAAGCGAAGTGGAGGGGGAGACCGAGGATGAGATGGATGGATGGTGTGGAGAGGTATATGAGAGAGGGGGCGAGTTGGGGAGAGGGCATCGTAATAATGGGGAACAGGGCAACATGGAAGCGATTTGTTTGTGGCCACCTCTTACTGGATTAAGGCATGTGGCTATAGATATATAGGTAGAGAGTGTTGTGCAGTTATGTTCTTGTTCATATTAGATTTTTTTCTTTTGATGAGTATACACAGGTAGACGTGCTTGGAGACCATTCCTGATCAAGATTGAACCTGCATCTAGTTTTTTCTTTTTACCTTGTCTTTTTATTTTCATTGATCAATGATTTATCTTGGTCGGCGTAACCCAGTTTCATTATCCCAGTCATTATTCCCCTAATTACTTCATTATATGTAATTTCTTTTGTTGGGAATGGTGCTTTTTCGCTTACATAAATTGTAAGTTCAAGATCGTCTGCGTAAGTCACAATACGTTGCTCAAGGAACAATCTCCTGTGTGTCCTTTCTGTTGTGCCCGAGTGTGAAGGGCGCCTGTGTTCATCCTCCGTTGTGCTGGTTCTCCTTTAGTGGATGCCAGCTTGTGTCTCAGTTTCTTGCATATTGGGTATTGAATTGTTGGTTTTATCTTTCTGTTATATTATTCCAGAAGTTGCCGTAGCATCTGGACGCTTCACTGTGTTAGTATCAACTGTCTCAGTTTCCGTCTTTATAGGGCCGGGGGTTGCAGCAATTACCAGAAGTAAACCCGCAGATTCTGGTTTGTTAAATCAAATCTCTGGCAAAATACTGTTTTTCAGCATCCTGTTCAGTTTGTTTTAAGTATGTTCTGTATGTCCCGGGATTCCTGATGTTTAGAAAATAGTGCAGATTGCAAACCAGGATCTTAGTATGCTTTGCGTCACTCAGAGTTATTTGCGTTATGTCTTCTGCATTGTTTGCTTCTTTTGTTGTTGCCTTGACCACTTCAGTCAACGTTCTATTTTTATCGTCCACTTTTAGCAAGGCTAGGCAATACTGTCCAGTTTTTGTCAATGTGTGTGTGTGTGTGTGTGTGTGTGTGTGTGTGTGAAATTATAATTCACCGGATCGGTCAGGATCACTTGATGGTCGTGATCGTCAGCATTTTACCCTCCCGGAAGGGAGCTGAGAGCTCATATAGTCCGATCTAAGGGCAAGGCTGTGACCTTCACACACCCACACACCCGTCCCCTTGCTCAAGGGGGACAGTAACCACCCACTTCGTCAGTGAAACTTTTCGCAACCTGAGCGAGGCGCGAACTCCCGTCTACCAGATGGCAAGCGAGAGCATTACCACTGCGCCAGCGAGTGTGTGTGTGTGTGTGTGTGTGTGTGTGTGTGTGTGTGTGTGTGTGTGTGTTGCCAAAATATCTCGAAAAGTCATCGACTAATTTTAACCAAACCTTCAGGTATGAGCAGCTATATGCATGTGCAGAAGCCTAGTACTTTTGGTAAGGATTTGATCGAAGGCGACCGAATCCCAACAGCCAGGAATCTTTTCATATGGACTGGCTTTTTGTGAAATGAAGTGACTGAATTCCCTAGTGTTTTGCGAATTTTCTAAAAATTTAGTTTGTAGATAGCTTTTACCTTAGCCAACAGTATATTCTGGCTGGCTATTAGCATTTGCCCCCAGAATGTTTTTTTTTTCTTTTTCTTTTTTTTTTCTGTTTTCTTCTTGGTGCTGATCTCCTTGTGTATGAGACAGGCCATTGCATGCGTACAATGGTTAGCCTGGTCATTGTTCACCCTTATGCGGATTAGGCAAGCTTTCTGATGAGCAGTTTCCCCGCACTCTGAGCACATACTTTTCTGGATATTGCAGTTTTTGTCTAATGATCATCTTGCATATCATTTAGAGCAGGTCAGAAGACTGATATACTTTTCCTCTTGACATTGCTTAGGCGTTACATACATGTTGTAAGCCTGGAACCCACTTAGTATTTTCTGTTCATTTGTTGTTTCATTGGATCTTATTTAAGAAGGTACTCGCAAGTGTATTTCTTCATTTTAATTACTTCCTCTGTTTGTAGCCAGTTATTATGCTCTTAGATTTCTGTTTGTATTCTTCATCAGAGTGTTGTCCAATGTGCTTATATAGCCATTTCACAAATACTGTCTTTTTTGTTATTTCATGGGGTGGTAATATCTGCCGTAGCAAATGATATCAGCTCATCATCTTTCAGATGTCGAAACACTATTATCACTTCTACACATGGCTTTAAAGCTTGAGTGTTAAAGAACTTCGTGAAAGCTACATTAAACTTTTCAAAATGAAAGATTAGTGATTCTGTGAATCGAAATGTCTTTATTCATGTTAGTAATGCGCGGTATTATTTTGGACATCTTCATTTCTGTTTTTACATGCTGCACTTTCACCATCCCTATCCGAGCAAGCAACTCCCACCAGGAAACTTACCTATAACTCGACCCTATCAGAGTGGGATGCCACCCCAGTCGCCTCCAATAACCAACCCGATTAATGGACCCATACCCCCTCGTGTTTACACCTGAGAAAAAACATCGGAGTTCGGCTTCTTACTACAGCTGAGAAGTGCTAGTGGCGGTGGTGCTAGCAGGAATGTGTAAAAGAAAAACAAAGTCCAGTGTGTAGCAAGAGGAACAGATACTATGTCGTTGATAGTCGGACAAGGGTTAAAAATGAAAAAAAAAAAGAACAGAGTCGATCAAGTGGTCCAAAAAAAGAAAAAAAAAGAACAGAGTCGATCAAGTGGTCCAAAAAAAGAAAAAAAAAGAACAGAGTCGATCAAGTGGTCCAAAAAAAGAAAAAAAAAAAGAACAGAGTCGATCAAGTGGTCCAAAAAAAGAAAAAAAAAGAACAGAGTCGATCAAGTGGTCCAAAAAAAGAAAAAAAAAGAACAGAGTCGATCAAGTGGTCCAAAAAAAGAAAAAAAAAAGAACAGAGTCGATCAAGTGGTCCATATCCAAAAGAAACTGCATATCCGGGTGTATTATACTATACAAGCAAATTAGAGATAAGGCAAGTGACCAACAGGAGGCAAGTGGCGTCCAGCCAGTGAGAGCGGCCAGGATTTCAGGTGTGAAATGATGTCATCAATCCCGCTCCTGGTACCATCAGAGGTGGAGCAGGCTGCAAGGACAGAATCATTGCCAGTTTTTTTACTTCTAAGCTCATGGCAGAGGCTCGATCATTGATGGGATGATGAGGCCTTCTGATATCTATAGGTGTCTTGTGACGGGGTTTTCATCCCTTACTTGTCTGGTTAGATGGGTTTTATGACACTATTTGGCGTGTGTTTTGGGCATCCTGTTCTGGAGGGGAAGATTAATTCTTCAGGTGAGTTTTGTGGTCGTGTATCCTATGTATAAAGAGGGGAGGGACTCAGAGTTACCTAGTTTGCAGGTGTATTCGTACACAAGATTACCCATTTGCTGGTCTTATATTTGTTTAGTTGTGTTACTTCTGAGAAGCAGAGTTGAAGTTTTCTTGTCCTTGTAATATATGACGAGATCGACGGTGTTTGGGGAGCAGGCGATATCACGTATCATTTGATTATCCTTTTCAGTACCCTTTCTTCTGTCTTTAAATCTATATGCATATGGGCTTTGTATTATAATGTTATGCGCTGGCCATCTTGACTGAGCCTGTTCTCATTTCCTTGGTACCATTTCCCTAACTCTTTTTGCCTGTTATATTAAGGATATCCAGGTTGGTGTGTCCATTGTTGAAAAGCACTTACGTAGCCCTTTCAGTTTCCTGATGGGGGAGGGGGGTATATCAGTTGGTCGAATGATTTAAGGCTCTCCTGATGTACGGCTTGATGGTGGAATCCATATTTCGTTGGGGGCACTCACTCTTTCCATTTATACATAGTCTGTGGTTGATTGGCATTACATAAACATTTGTATGGACTGTTGTTGAGCTTTGCCAGCCAACCATATCCAGAAGGGGAAGCGTGCTCTCTCTGTTCAATTCAGTGGTGAAATTGAGCCTTGAAATCTGTTATAGTTGTTTGAACGTCTTCAGTATCTTTTCACTGTTAATTTACACGAAGATGCCATTAATGAACTCGTATGTGGATATACAGCAGGTTTAATGATAACCCTAAATACTTCCTTCTCGATCATTCCAAACTGACCTTCAGGACGCCCAGTGAAGATGGAACGAATCTCCAACAAGAGGCCTGGGAAGAGATCAGTCTTACTCTGCAAAATGAACTGGGCACCATCAACTTATCACTGAGAACAAGACCCACAAATAATATTTCCACTTTATCGAAGGACAACTATACTTCCCAGACAACACTATCGGGTATCTCAACCTCACAAACAAGACCCTATCAGAATATCAAGAGGAGCTGCCTAACCTGAAGCTTAATTGCTACGTTCCATCCAAACCAAGCCCATGGCATAAGTGCCTGGAAGCTGAAATTCTCCTGGACGACATTCACCAGCTTACCAAGAGAAGAAAATTCAAGAGCGACGAGGGACTCCATGCTGAGCTTCAGCAAGGCGAAAAAAGGCAGAGGAAAATACAGTAAACAACATACTTCAGAGAAGACACATACAGAAATTTAAGCAACTGGCACAGCTGAATGAAGACGCGGAAATCACTATCTGCCGTGCTGGTAAAGTGCCTAAATACGTTCTACTCTGCACAGATTATAAAACAAAGAAAGCAAAAGAGACCTCTTCTATGCGGTGCAAGCGATGGGAGGACCAGTGTTGGGTTGAGACAACTTGTAGGTTACTGGGTAATAAACTGTAGTATTTTGTTTGCCTTTTATACGAGGTCGT
Source organism: Coenobita brevimanus (assembly GCF_032717465.1). Lineage (NCBI taxonomy): Eukaryota > Metazoa > Arthropoda > Malacostraca > Decapoda > Coenobitidae > Coenobita > Coenobita brevimanus. The sequence goes on from NC_137019.1 coordinate 30,383,116, forward strand.
TGGGGCTTTAGAAGATCTTTAACTGTTTTAAATCGCAGGGAGAAATATCAAACAACTTTCGACTGATCCAGGACTATCGATATTTTTATTCAGTTAGGAAAAGAGAGATATAATATTCCTCGAGCGCTTTATAAGCCCATGGGGTAACATAAGCCCCTCTTGTTTCAATAAATATTAATTAAAAACTACTACGAGTCACAAGCAGAGAGGGGTAATGACAGTCATTAATGATCGTAAGTAGGCAGTCAAGGAAACCCTGCATGGTCACAATGAGCAGGGAGTTGAAACAAGATGCAGCTTCAGCTATGATGACTGAACATTTAGATCAACCGTTAACGAGTGTTATTATCATTATTATTTTTTTTCCCGATATCATGTATTGATTTGGTTTCGCTTCATCCCCTGCTCAAGTACTTTCGCGCAGGCATGTACACTACCTACACTTTTCATGTACCCATTTTGTCCATGGACCCTTTCCCATTGAACCTATTTTCCTCTAGCCACACACCCACTCAGTCACCCATCCACACACAAATCCACCTAACTCTGCTGGCAGAATGATTCAGAAAGTTTTCACACACACACACACACACAACAGAGAGAGAAAGGGGGGGGGAGGACACAGTAGCATTTATATGACAAATAAGAAATATACAGCGTTCTGAAAAAAATATGGAATTAACAACTCTATTGCTAACTGGTATGGTGTCACATAAAAGGTATACATGATTAGGGCGAAGAAAAGTATGTGAGTGAGTTTGATTGCAGGAGGGAGGGTGGAAAGTTAAGATTACTTGGTAAAGGTAAATATGTGACAATGCAAGTAATACACGATGACAGTGGAGAAAATGAAAGATAGCAACCGATGAATGAAGTGTGCATGGAAGTTCATATGTCAAGGGTTACATGCCTTTTTTAAGCTTCACCGAAATGGCTCTACTATACAGTTGTTAAGTGAATAACTTAATCAGGCGAATCTGGGGATTCTAGACTGACTTGGCCAGCGGACTGAGGTGAGAAATTCAAAGACTTACAACGTACATGATTAGAATATATATATATATATATATATATATAAAAAATCATGGCAGTTGTTTCAGAGAGCCTCGGAGGGCCCAATACCTGCCCAGGGCCCCAACCAAATGGGCAGACTCGCGTGGTCATGTGGAATGTGAGAGGTGTGAATGAGGAAAGCAAGAGGGTGGAAGTGGTGAATGTGTTCAAGAGTGCGAGATATGCTGTGATGGCATTGTGTGAAACGAAGATGAAAGGGTGCGAAGTGGAGGAGTGGGAGGGTGTGAAATGTGTAAGATCGGGAATGAATGGGAGAGGAAGATGCAAGGAAGGAGTTGCTTTGTTGATGAATGAGGTGTGGCAGAGTGGAATGAGAGACTAGAAATGTGTTAGCTCGAGATGTATGTATGTCAAGTTCAAGTTTGAGAAGGTGAAAGTGGCAGTGATTCTAGCATATGCACCATGCGAGGACAGGAGTGAGAGAGAGAGAGAAAGACAGGTTTTGGGATGAGCTGGGTGAAGTAGTGGGAGAAATGCCCAGGAGCTATAAAGTGATTGTGATGGGGGATATGAATGGAAGAATAGGCATTGGTCCTGAGGATGACATAATGGGTTGCTATGGAGTACCAGGAGAAAATGATAATGGGAAGAGACTAAAGGATATGTGTCAGGAGAGGAGGTCGTGCATTTGTAACTCATATTTCAAACACAGAGATGCACATAAATGTGCATGGCATAGAGGGAACGGGGATCGTGTTGAAAGAAGCCTGATTGATTACGTGCTCGTAGAGAGGTCGATGATGGGAGTGGTTGCTGATACGAGAGCTGTGAGAGGACGATGTGGAGGTATGTCAGATCATATGATTGTGGTATGCAAGATCAAGCTGAAAGGAGTGAGGTGGATCAGGAGAGAGAGAAGCAGTCAGGGAGAAAGACTGAAAGTTGAGAAACTGAGGATCAAAGAAATGGCAGATGAATACAGGACCAAAGTAGAGGACGAGTTAGAATTACTGAATTGGAATGAAATGGATCTGGACAGACTGTGGAATACATATAGGGATTGCTTAGTTAGAAATGCTAAAGCGGTGTGTGGTGTGGCAAGAGTAACAACAAAGAAGAAAGGTACGGCATGGTGGGATGAGGAGGTAAAGAGAGCGGTGGAGGAAAAGAGGAAGAAGTGGCTAAAGTGGTTACAGGATAGGGGTTCAGTTGAAATAAGAACTGAGTATGTTGAGAGCAAGAAGCACGTAAAGAGACTAGTGAAGAGGAAAAAGAAGGAGGTAAATGAGGATCTAGGAAGAAAAATGAATGCGAACTACTCTGAAAATAGAAAGTTATTCTGGAAAGAGGTGCGGAAATGTAGAAGTGAAAGCAGTAAGAAATGGGATGGTGTGAAGGATCCAGGTGGTAGATTATTAACTCATGGAGATGAAGTAAGGACCAGATGGAAAGAATATTTTGATAGCCTGATGAATGGGGATAGAGAGAGCAGAGCAGCTGTAAACATGATTGGTTTTGGGGGTGTGCAGAGAAGGAATGCAGTGCCAGGAGACGTGACACTCGCACAGGTGAAGAGTGCTGTGAAGCAGCTGAAAAATGTGAAAGCAGCTGGGGTTGATGAGGTGTATGCAGAGATGCTTAAATGTAGTGGAGAGAATGGAATGAAGTGCTTGTTGGAGATATGTAAGAAGTCCTGGATGAGTGAAACTGTGCCTGCAGAGTGGAAAAAGGCTGTGATTGTACCCCTGTACAAAAATAAAGATGAACGAAGTGAGTGCAAGAATTATCGTGGCATAAGCTTACTGAGTGTGGTAGGGAAGGTATATGGAAGAATTATTATACAGAAAGTAAGAGAGATATCAGGAGTCCTAGTGAGTGATGAACAGGGTGGCTTTAGGAGTGGCAGAGGATGTGTGGACCAAATATTTGCAGTGAGACAGATAGTAGGGAAGACTTGTGAGAAGGACCATAAGGTGTTTATGGCATTCATGGATCTGGAAAAAGCATATGACAAAGTGAACAGAGAAGGATTGTGGAAAGTTTTGTGCATGTACGGTGTAGAGGGTAAGCTGTTAGGTGCCGTCAAGAGTTTTTATGATGGTAGTGAAGCATGTGTCAGGGTTAATGGGCATCTAAGTGAATGGTTCACAATCAGTGTAGGCGTGCGACAAGGTTGTGTGATGTCCCCATGGTTGTTCAGTGTATATATGGATGGGGTGATGAGAAGTGAAAACACGAGGAATGGAGAGAGGGATGGCATTGATAATGTATGGTGATGGATGGAACATCTCAAATTTGTTGTATGCTGATGATGCAGTACTGCTTGCAAGTACCGGACAAGAACTTGGTAGGCTAGTGCAGAGTTTTGCTGATGTATGTAGGCGTCGTTCCTTGAGAGTAAATGTAGAAAAGAGTAAAGTGATGGTTACTGAGAGAGAAGGTGACTCCCAGTGCAATATAACAATGACTGGAGAAAGATTGGAATTGGTGAGAGAGTTCAAATACCTGGGTACAGTGATAGAAAAGAGAGGAAAATGTGCAAAAGAAGTTGAAAGTAGAGTGACACAAGGAAGAAAAGTAGCTGGTGCAATGAAGGCCTTGATAAGAAACAGAGGCTTGAGTGTTTCAGCTGCACGAGGCTTACATGAAGGAGTGTTAGTGCCAACTTTAACATATGGATGTGAGACTATGGTCTGGCATGAAAATGAAAAGTCAAGAGTAAGAGCAGTGGAGATGGGACTGCTGAGGAATGTATGTGGAGTACAGAGGGTGGACAGGATAAGAAATAATGTGATTCGTGAAAGATGCGGAGTGAGGAAGTTGGTGGACACCAGAATTGAAGAGAGTGTACTGAGATGGTATGGTCATGTGGAGAGAATGGATAACAACAGAGTGGTGAAGAAGGTATATCTGAGCGAATTCCAAGGAGGGAGGAGGGTAGGTAGGCCATGGAAAAGGTGGAGAGGTATGGTGGATAAATGTGTGAGGAAGAGAGGTTTGGAAGTCGGTGAGGCTAGGGAACTGACAGGAGATCGAGCCGGCTGGATGAATTTTGTGAGGAGATATGCATGATCAGGGATTTTTGGCACCCGTTTTTAACGTGGCAGCGTCTGGACTGACTCTGTCGGATACGATATGTGAAGCTACAGAACGTGGTGAATGTTTTTGGCGTATCCGATAGAGACAGGATTCCGGGGGCTTGAATGATGAGTGAATGGAAACGTGGCCAATTGGATTGGGTAATTTTTGGCTGTCTGGACATTGCTACTCCTCACCCTGCCCTTGGGTGGGAAAGGAGGTCCGGATGATGATGAGGATGATGAGGATGAGGATGATTATATATATATATATATATATATATATATATATATATATATGTGTGTGTGTGTGTGTGTGTGTGTGTGTGTGTGTGTGTTCTTAACTTACCTAATTTTTCTTACCTAATTGTATCTTTACAGGAATGAATCAAGCTCGCACTGTCCCGTGTCTTAAACCATATTTATCCGTACATATCCTTAAATTTGTGAATTGTTTTGGCACACACTATTTCATTCGGTAGTGCATTCCATTGATCAATTGCTCTGTTTGGGAAACTGAATTTCCTTATGTCTTTATCACCTCTCTTCTTATGCAGTTTTTTGCAGTGTCCTCTTGCTGATGCTTGTCCATATGTTAAGTAATCATTTATGTCTATTTTCTCCTTCCCTGATATGCACTTATATAGCATTATCATGTCACCTCTTTTCCTTCTCTCCTGTAGTGTTGGTAGATTCAGTTTATTTAGTCTTTCTTCGTATCTTAGGTCCCTTAAGCTTGGTATCCATCTTGTAGCGGCCCTTTGAACTTTTTCAATCTTGTCTATGTGTTTTTTGAGACGAGGACTCCAGACTACTGATGCATATTCCAGGGTTGGTCCAATGAATGATGTTATTATCCTTCTTAGTATGTCTTCATTTATGTATGTGAATGCTAGTCTTATATTTGCAAGCAGTGTATACATGTTCCGTACCTTCTCGCTGATGTGGTCAGCCGGAGATAGTCTGTTATTGGTAATCACACCTAGGTCCTTCTCTCTTTCTGATGTGTATAGGATTTTATTTCCTAACTTATAATCCCAATCAGGTCTTTTTCCACTTTTACCAAACTTGATTACATGACACTTGTCCACATTGAATTCCATTTGCCATGTATTACTCCATTCATGAAGTTTATTTAATTCTTCTTGTAGCTCTTTACAAGAGTCTGTGTTAGTAATTCTCCTTTGTATTTTTGCATCATCTGCAAACATATTCAGATAGCTCTCATTTCCAGTGTTACTGTTTATGTCATTTATATACACTAAAAACATGACTGGTGCCAACACTGAACCCTGTGGTAATTCACTAGTCACTTCTTTCCATGATGAGTAGTTTCCTCTTAGTACTGTTCTCATTTCTCTTTTTATGAGAAAATCTTGCATCCAACAAAACAGTTTGCCTCGAATTCCTCCTTGATGGTACAGTTTCCATAAAAGTCTTTGGTGTGGTACTGTGTCAAAAGCTTTCTTGAAATCTAAATAGATACTGTCCACCCATCCTTCTCTTTCCTGTATTGTGTTTGTTACTCTGTCATAGTAGCTCAACAGATTAGTAACACATGATTTTCCTTTTCTGAAACCAAACTGTTTTTCTGTTATCATACTGTGTTCTTCTAGATGATTTACCCAAGCTTTTCTTATAAGCTTTTCTAATACCTTGCTTACAACACTGGTCAGTGATACTGGTCGGTAGTTGAGTGGATTTTGTCTTATTCCTTTCTTGAATAAGGGGACAATATTTGCTTTCTTCCAAATATCAGGTAGTTTACCTTGAATCAAGGATTTATTGAAAATTAAAAATAATAGTTTACTTAACTCCTTTGCACATGCTCGTAGTACCCAACATGAAATTTCATCAGGACCACTTGCTTTTCCTCTGTCTAATCTACTTAACTCCTCCTGTATTACTTTTTCTTCTATTTGTATATCTGGTAGTATGTGTGGAGATGCATGTTCCACATAGTCCCCCTCAAAATTTTTTTCTTCTGTAAAAACTAATTGGAAATTCTTATTTAGTGCTTCACAAATATCTTTCTCTTGTGTATAAGTGATTCCCTCGTCCGTAATGGATTGTATTATATCTTTTACTTTGGTTTTGCTTCTGATATAGCTGCAAAACAGCTTTGGTTGATCACTACTTTTATTTATTATATCCTTCTCAAACTGTTTTTGGGCTTCCCTCCTTATTCTTGTATAATCGTTTCTTGCCTGTTTGTAATTATTATACGCCCTTTCACTATTGTGTCTTCTGTATCTATTCCACAACAAATCTCTTCCTTCTTTTGAATTTTTACATTCTGTATTGAACCATTTCTGTATTTTCTTATCTGCTTCTTTGTGCTGTGGGATGTACTTCTGGACTCCTATTTCATAAAATTCACAGAATTTTTTATATATAGCATTTAAATTTTGTCCTCTAAGCTCATTTTCCCAATCAACGTCTAAGAAATACTTCTTTAGGTCTTGATAATTTCCCTTTTTATAGTTTAGGCTCTTTTTGTAACTTTCATTGCTGTTAACTATGTCATATGCTATCCTGAAGTTGTAATTTAGTACTGCATGATCGCTTTTGCCGAGTGGAGGGTGATATATTAAACTGTCAATATCATGTTCTTGCCTAGTAAATATTAGATCTAGCACTGAAGGTACATCGAGTCCTCTTTTTCTGGTGGTTTCCCTCACATGTTGCGTTAGGAAAAACTCTTGCACGAGATCCAGGAGCTTTTGGTCCCAACAGCTTTCTTAGCTAATTATATCTAGAGTATTCCAATTTATATTTGTATTAAAATCTCCAGTTACTATAATTCTTTCCGATTTCTCTTCCATTTGATGTAGTAATGATCTTAAACTCTAAATTGTACTCTCTGCCAGGTCCTCATATTCGTCTCTTTCCCATGTGTTTGATCTGGGTGGCATGTACAAATTGGCTACAATTACTTTCCCTTCAGATGTGTTGATCTCTACTGCAATCAGTTCTACTTGTGATGGTATATCTAGTTTTATTTCATTGACTTTTAGATTTTTCTTAGTTAATATTATAATTCCTCTTCCTTTTTTTAAATTTCTGTCTCTTCTCCATATATTGTATTCCTCTAAGTTTAGTATGTCATTGGATATCCTTGGTGTTAATTTTGTTTCAGTTAGGCATATTATTTGTGGTTCATTTTCTCTGACATACTCATTCATCTCTAGTAATTTAGATACCATTCCATCCACATTTGAGTACATCAACTTTATCATCTTATTTATATACTTGTCATTACATGGTTCTACTATCTTCCTCCTTTTTATTCCATCCTGTTTGTGTACCACTCTCGTACCTGCAATCCTATTACTTCGTAAAAATATGTGTTCTTCTCCTCTTCTGATCTTCCATCATTTTTTGTTTTTGCTTCCTCCCTCTTCTCTTTCAGTAATTCCAGTGTGTGTGTGTGTGTGTGTGTGTGTGTGTGTGTGTGTGTGTGTGTGTGTGTGTGTGTGTGTCCGACACTGGGCATAGGCTTCACAGCCTGCTCCTAGGGCCCAGTAGTCCTCCTACATTCCATACACCTCTACATGTCACCACTTCGGCGCTAACACCCACCGTCCATATTGAATACATGCTAGCGCTGTCTCATACAGGACATTTGTATTGGTGTTAGCGGGGGTATTTTTACGACATGTCGGCGGGTCTTATGGTATATCAGTAAAGTCTGCTTTAATTAAATTCAAACCCTTAAACTGTTCCCTTCCCCAGCGGGGATTTGAACCTGGGTCTGGTAGGACTGCAGGCCACCTATCTGCTGACTGAGTTACCGCCTCCCCCAGCTAACGCCTCCCCCTTTTAGTTGTCTAGTGAAAGTATCCTCTTCTTTTTTTCTTTGTGTTAGTTTATGGATAATGCTCAACCCGTTTTTTCCCGGGGGGGGGGGGGGATGGGAGAGCTTAAACGAGATAAAACGATGAATGATGATAATGATCCCACTAATTACTTAATGTTCAGCTGCAAAATCTTCCAAAAAAAAAAAAAAAAACACACACGGTTATTTATAATGAAAAGACTATGAAAACGTATTATTGGCAAATGCATCACCTATGCCTGTGGAGAGTTTCCTGACGACTGCCACTGTGATGAGGTTCCTGGTAGAGAGGACAGAAATGACAGCACCCCAGGCCACTGACGCCATCAGCTTGATCACATAAGGCATTGCCGAATTCACCCCATTCTGTAAAATGCAAAGAATGTTAGCTTCCAGCATCCCAGTGGCTAAGAAAATATTTAATTTCTAACAATATTACAAACGCACAGATTTTTTCACGGTCATCTTGTTTTAGCTGTTCATTATCTTTTGCCCCGTGGCTTCCCACCTACATACTACTCCAGGACATGGTAGATAGTGGCCACAATACAGATCTCATACGCAAACCCAGACAAAGACTTTGGTGTCCTTAGGGGCGAAATTTTTCATGTGTAGATCTGAGAGAGCTCAGGTGAAAATATTTCCTGTCTTTGGTCTCCTAGCTCACCATTCCCTTCCAGCACATGTTCCAACTGTTATCATCACTCTCCCAATCTCTCATGGTCAGTTTTGCTATTAGAATTATGAGCTGTGTACTCTCCCTCCACCTTTTTTTCCAGAACCAACTTAACCTACGCCTGAAATATTTTTCTTAACTGTTCCTAACTCTTCTACCTCCTTTACCCCGAATTAATCTCTTCTGCCTAAATCGCGATTATTTGTAGCTCCTTCAGCCTAAGGATATTCATCAGTGAGGTGAAGCATGGTGGTATAATTTTCGGCAACTCGCCCAATACTGTTGAGCGAGATTCAGCCTGTCTGTCTGTGTGTCCGTGCCTTAGTTCTTCCTAGACTATTTGATGGATTCATATGAAATATCCCAGCTGACTTCGTCGGGCTACTCCAAAGATCTTCAAATTATACAATATTCCAGCCATAATTGTAAGGTAGGTGTGCCCCTCACCAATTTTATTCTCAGAAATAGTGAAAGAGCTGCAGACATAGCTCTGATATTTTAATACATGTTGAACAATGGGCTCTCATCTGTGACACGATATTCGGGGAGCGTGACCCCTCCAGTGGTCACCTCCTCCAAAAATGAAAAGGATTAGAAATAAGGGAAAGAGAGCGCATGGTCTTCAACGACATTTCTTAGGTTAGTTCGTCTTGTTCTAAGATAGTGTTTCCAGTTATATCAAGTTTTCCACCATTATCTTTATGAGTGCAAGCCCTAATCCAAAACTTATAACAATACAAAATAGGGGAAGGAGGACAGATATTGCATCGTAAAATGGACTGTCATCTGCTAAATAATAATAATACACTACTACTACTACTACTACTACTACAACTACTACTGCTACTACTACCACCACTGCTGCTGCTGCTGCTGCTGCTGGTACGACTCACTGAGTGCATCCAAAGATATCACTCCTTTACATGTGCCACCATTACACTCATGGGGCTTTTACAACGGCATGGTAGCTTCTTGCATGACGCAGTAATATTATTTTGTAATTCTTTCAATTCGGCATGCACATCGCAGGATTAGATATGCAGTTTCCATGTTTTCTCTGAATGCATAGGAAAAAATGCTCATCTGCTTTATTTATACATCCTCGTTACTATCAGTCCCAGAGGAATGACTCCCCCAAACAGGAACAAGTAGCCTCATTCCCTAAATTTCAGTCCATTAGATGTCCTATGTTATGGCCTGCACCGTAAGTTTTAAACCAAACATAACCAGGTCCCGTAATTTTAATAGTTTATATACCATCCATAGCGAATGCTCACTGACTTTTCATTTACCCAAAGCAATTCACTTCTTGGCTACTGTACATCAGTGATAACAAGCCATCGCCTATAAACCACTTTCTTCGATTTTGCTCTGTGACATACACATTCCTGTATAGACTCAGACATATAATCCTTTCCTACTAGCCCTCTGCCATCCATTCCCTTCACTCCTTTGCTGTTCCAGCGTCCACCTTCAAGTTTCTTTTCGTTTTTCCAAAAGGACTTACATCATACCTTGATTCCTGTGTCTTTTCTAAAATATATTCTTTGTTACTTCAGTACGATTTTATTTAACTTAAAAAAGGCGTAAATTCATACTGAAAGTTGTATCGAGCCTGTCCAGTTAGTAAAAAAGAAAAAAATATATATTGATGTGAATCAAGTTGTCTAGAAATGGTCAGAATGTGATACAAAAGACATGCCTGGCCTCAAGAGATTACCTGCTTCCCTGACGTATAATCTTCCTATTCCAACTTTCCTTTACAATTTTTTGCACTTTCAGCCTTTCCCTCATATAAACTTATCTCTTGCCTTACAACGCATAGTGTTCCCGCACTGCCAATTCGTGGCAAAATAGAGGCAATGATAAATCCTCGTAATCAAACTGAGGAGCTTATAATTATACAGTATTTGAGATGATTTGCCTTGTTTTATCGCAGGAATATTACCTCATGATAAGGACCTACAGCACAATAAATAAATTTTCATTTTAAGTAAAACTATGATAAATTTGATATTTTACGTTGTACAGAAGTCTACCTTTGGATACAAGTATACTTTCCACTACCTTTCACCTACTATATCAGCTGTATAAATTTCTCACCAAAAAATTGCAATATTTATTAGATTGAGTTTAATCCATATACATACAGATCGAGACGTGTTGATGGGCGAAACAGTTAAAAAAAAATGGAGTGTAAAAATATAGGAATGATATATGCAAAGATTTGCTACTGATGTCTGCCGCTTACGAAATAAGAACATTTCCCCCTAACACTTTCCTTCAATCGGCGATTGCCGCAGTTAAAAAGTACCGATAGCTAGGTCGTTTTACTGTGACGGCCGTTGCTACTGTCAACTCAACCCACAGTCAAGGATTCCCGCATCAACATGTAATTAAAACAAGGTAGATTGCCTTTATTTTTATAATTTTATACGATGACAATGATAGATATGACTGAAAATGGATATGTGATATTATGATACATTACACTATAAAGTCATCATCATCATCCGGATCTCCTTTCCCACCCAAGGGCAGCGTGAGGGGTAGGAACGTCCAGACAGCAAAAGTTTGCTCAGTTCAATGGGCAACACTTCTATTCACTCATCATTCAAGCCCTCGAAATCGTGGCTCCATCAGATAGGCCAAAAAATTTTACCATGTTCTGTAGCTTCACATATACCTGTCTGATAGAGCCAATCCAGACGCTGTCACGTTGAAAAGGGTGCCAAATCCCTGGTTATGCACTTCTTCTCACAACACTCATACAGCCAGTTAAGTCTCTTGCCAGTCCCTTGGCCTCACCAACTTCCATACCTCTCTTCCCCACACACTCATCCACCATATCCCTCCACCACCTTATTGGCCTACCTCACCTCCTCCATCCTTCAAATTCGCTGATATATACATTTAACTCACCTCTGTTGTTATCCATTCTTTCCACGTGACCAAAACACCTCATCACACTCTTTTCGATTCTGGTGTCCACGGCCTTAATCACTCCTCATCTTTCACGAATCATAATATTCCGTATCATATACACTCTGTGTACTCCACACACATTCCTCAGCAGTCTCACCTACACTGCTCTTATTCTTGACCTTTCATTTTCATGCCACACCATAGTCTCACATCCGAATTTTAAGGCTGGCACTAACACTCCTTCATGTAGGCCTCGCACAGCTGCAACACTCAAGCCTCTGTTCTTTATCAAGCTACTTTCCTTCCTTCTGTCACTCTACTTTTCACTTCTTTTGCACATTTTCCTCTCTTTATTATCACTGTACCCAGGTATTTGAACTCTCTCACTAATTCCATCTCTCCATTCACTTTAACATCACACTAGGAGTCACCTTCTCTCACATTAACCATCACTTTATTCTTTTCTACATTTACTCGCAAGGCACGGCACTCACAGACATCTACAAATCTCTGCACTAGTTTATCAATATCTTGTCCAGTATTTGTAAGTAGCACTGCATCATCAGCATACAACAAACTTGAGGACATTCCATCCATCACCATTCATTACGAACGCCATCGCTCTCCATTACTCGTGTTTTTACTTCTTGCATCATCCCGTCCATATATATATATATATATATATATATATATATATATATATATATATATATATATATATATATATATATATATATATATATATATATATATATATATATATATATTTATATATATTTATATATTTATATATATTTATATATTATATATATATATTTATATATATATTTATATATTATATATATATATATATATATTGAAATGCTTGGCTTTAACAGACGCATATACGGTACTCCCGAAGAAACTCCCGGAGAATACCATAGTATCCCCGACAACAGGGCGAACCAGAAACAACGGAGTTCGCCCACGAGAATGCCGACACCCCCACTCGGACCCCACGGGGTAGCCGCCACTAGCCACCACCACTCCGGGCAACAACGACGCATGTCAGCCCGGGCCGTGCGCCCCTGTGACATTCAACCACCACGCCGCCGCCACCGTAGGCGAAAGACACTACCTTTGCGTGGCGGAATCACTGAGTTAGCTAGGGGTGGAGTCAGAAATAGTACTCCAGGCAGCGCCCCTCTGGTAGAGACGATCAATGGTCGCTCCCGTAGTGTTCAGGTAGAGACGATCAATGGTCGCTCCCTCAGGGTTCCGGTTGAGACGATCAATGGTCGCTCCCACAGTGTCCAGGTAGAGACGATCAACGGTCGCTCCCTTAGGGTTCCGGTTGAGATGATCAATGGTCGCTCCCACAGTGTCCAGGTAGAGACGATCAATGGTCGCTCCCTTAGGGTTCCGGTTGAGACGATCAATGGTCGCTCCCACAATGTTCAGGTAGAGACGATCAATGGTCGCTCCCTTAGTCCTCCAGTCGAGACGATCAATGGTCGCTCCCACAGTGTTCTGGTAGAGACGATCGATGGTCGCTCCCCCAGTGTCCAGGTAGAGACGATCAATGGTCGCTCCCTTGGTCCTCCGGTAGAGACGATCAATGGTCGCTCCCTTAGGGTTCCGGTTGAGATGATCAATGGTCGCTCCCACAATGTTCAGGTAGAGACGATCAATGGTCGCTCCCTTAGTGCTCCGGTCGAGACGATCAATGGTCGCTCCCACAGTGTTCTGGTAGAGACGATCAATGGTCGCTCCCCCAGTGTCCAGGTAGAGACGATCGATGGTCACTCCCAGGGCGTAGTTAGGAGAGGGACGTCTCCACAACCGGAGACTGAACTCCAGGGGTCTCGTTCCAGAATATCCCGGACAGACCTCCCTGTTTCCCCCAGTCTCTGTTCCCTACACTGGGCCCTCGAGCAGACACGCCTGTCGGGCCCCCGTGACAGTCGCTGCCGCAAGCCCTCCCCTGATGGCGCCTCTGGTCGTGGGAGACCGCAGTCTGTCGCCTCTTCCGGCCCTCCCTAGGACACCCGGGCGAGACCTCACCACGCCCCCACGACGCTGGGACCTGACCCAGTGGTTCCTGGACCTCTTCGGCCCCAGTTCTACGGGCCTTACGCCGGAGCCCAGTCCGGAAGCCCCCGGACGCGAGAGGACGCACTCGCGAGCCGCCCCGTGCCCTCTCGACTCGCCCCGCCTGGACGACGCCCTCAGTCCGACCGGATCACCGATGACGTGTCCTTGTTTCTCTCCATGAGGAAATACGGGTGACCCTGTAACGATCGTGAAGTAGGTTAAGTGTGACTCCCTCTCTCTTAGAATAAGTATTGTGCAGTGAATTTATGTAATCTCTATTGGGGTAAATCAGAACACAATATCCAGTTGAAGGACGAGAATGTGGATTAAGATCTAAAGTGAAAATACGTGCGAGTGTCACCCCGAATCTTTCTAAAGACATATCTCCAGAACCAGAAGAAAGACTAAAATATTATTGGAGTTCTATTGGCTAGTCTCTAAGTAATATTGTGAAATAGTATTTACGAGTATTCCGACTTTGTTACGCGTTGTGAAGCGAGAGTCTACATATCATACTTAGAAGATGTGTAATTAATAAGCCTGTGCCTATAGAAACATGTTCCCACTCTAAATATCAAGAAAGGGGAGTATTAACGATATTCCCTCCCTCCACACGCTACTCTTAAAAACCCTCTCCATTCCTCGCTCACGCTCTTAAAGCCAAATTAAGAACCAGAGTTATTTGTCAAAGAGTCTTCGCCAACAGAAAACACCTAAACTCCCTTGCTAATATCGGGCATCCTCCAATATTACCATAACTTTCTCCTCGCCGTTTTAAGTCACTCTCCGCGTCTCCCCTACCTCCTCCTAGTGGATCACAAACCCCCTCCCCCCCTTCCCCTTTACGCGCTCCGCGCGCACCTGTATTTACTGCACTCCTAGTACTAAGATTTGTTGTATTGTCATTAGTATCTAGAAAGCTAGTATCCTGCGAGATACACATATCTTAGATAAGGTTTTTGTATTGCTCTATATTGTGTTGTAATATCTGCTGAAGTGTCCTGTGTCTGACTGTGGTAATATACGTGTATGGTGTTGCCGAAGGTTTTTATGTCCTGCCTCTCTTTATTGCACTAGCTCCGGTCTCGAAAGAGGACCCCGCTCCACGTTGGGTGAAATAGGTACGAGAAGTCGAGCCTAATTCTACCCAGCATTACATATATATATATATATATATATATATATATATATATATATATATATGTGTGTGTGTGTGTGTGTGTGTATATGTGTGTGTGTGTGTGTGTGTGTAGATGGATAGATTGAACAACCATGGGAACATCACGCAACCTTGTCGCATCCCTACATTGGTCGTGAACTTAGATGCCCATTTACCCTTACACATGCGTCAACTATTATCATAAAAACTCTTGACGGCATCTAGGAGCTCACCATCTACAATATAAAGTATCGGCAAATGAAAGAGAAATGTGAGGGTACACGAGAGTTTGATGACACAAAAATATCGAGTGGAGATGTCCACGAGGTGGAACGCTAAATCGCGCCCGAAAGCCAAAGGGAAAACTGCATATCTTTAAGCATAGTATACTGCTTTCCCTGTGGCCTTCAGGCGCGATTCGACGTTCCACCCTGTGGACGCTTTTGCTTGATCAATGTTGGAAGTTAAAAAATAAATGACAGTAGAAAACATCAATTTGGTTAATATTAAAAATTTCTACAAAAAATGATGGTAGCAGGTAAGAATCTGACAATAATGGAAACTTTACAAAACATTATGGTACGAAGTAACATTCAAAGTTTAAAAAAAAAAAAAATCACGAAAAATTATGGTAACCAATTAGAATTTGGCCAATAGATAAAATTACAGAAAATATTGATAGTGGCAACCAACATTTTGATCAATTGTAGATTTTTCAGCAAAGAATGATGATAGATAGTAACAAAGTATCAGTATTAATATTTCCACGAAAAATGATGGTAGCTAGTAACAAATTGTCAATGTTAGAAATTCCAGCAAAAAAAAAGAAATGGTACCAAATAACGTTCAGTCATTCTAAGCAATATCCACAGACAGTGATGGTAGTATGGCATATCAACTCCATTTTTTCAAATTTTTCAAAAAAAATAATGGTAGCATGTAGCATCTAAATAAGTTTAAGAAATTTCCCCCCAAAATGGTGATACTATGATACAATATTTATTCTGAAGATACTTCAAGTGAATCCTGTGACTGTAGTAAGTGAATGGCAGCCGAAGGCGACGATTCATTAATAGCTAGTTACTCTTATACTAGAAAATTAATACATATGAAGTGACAACAGCAGAGGGCATCACAACACCCCCAGGAGGCGACAACAGAGGGGTAAGCAGGGCACGCGCGACGTCCGTGCGATATGGACATAAGTCCCATATAGCCGCGCGCTTCTATTTCCCGGAATGCACCCGGCGTGAACTTCTCAGTCCTGGTGCATTACCCTTCCACCGACCCAGCCTTCACCAAGATCGGGGTGGAGTTAGAAAAATAGCTCCACGCAGCACCCCAGTGATGGCCGGTAGCTGCACATCAAAAGCAACGGCCTGCAGCTGTGCAATAGTGATGGCCGTTAGCTTCACCCTTAAGAGTTGGCCAGCAGCCGCTCATAGTGTTGCCCAACCCCCCTGCAGAACCTGTGACGGCTGGTTGTCGCACGTGGGGAGAGAATGGTAAGCCCCCCCTCCCCCTCTGCAGTTGCCTCAAGGGGCATGACACCAGTAACGGCCGGCAGCTGCACCAGTAGACAAGGGAAGGCCGGTAGCCGCCCTTTGCCTACACGTCCCCCCTCATACTGGACTTTGGTGATGGCTGGTAGCCGAGTCTGTGGGCAGATGACAGCCGGCAGCTGCACTTCATCTGCGGTCCCTTCAGGGAGTCAGGCCTCAGTGACAGCCAGTTGCCGCACCGACGGAAAAGGGATGGCCTGTAGCTGCCCTCCTCTCATTGCCCAAGGGACCTCAGTGACGGCAGGTAGCCGTGCCAGGGAGGAGCGCCTTCAAAGCCCCTCACCCCCTGTGACTCCGCAACCCGAAGGAGACCCTGGAAGTCGGGTCCTGGTGATGGCTGGGTGCCACACCAATGGGAATGGGTCCAGCTGTAGCCACCCTCCTCTCATTGCCCAAGAGACCTCGGCGATGGCTGGTAGCTGTGCCAGAGAGGGGTGTCTTAAAAGCCCCTCACCCCCTTCAATTTCACTACCTGAGGGAGACCCCTGCTCAAGCCACCCGTCTGGTGGCAGAGCAAGTCCCATGTTTGGCTCCCCAGACTGAGGCAGCCTCCAGGAGGAGAACCTTCCCATCAAGGACTGGTGGAGGGGACCTGTCTTGACCCCGGGACTGCACTCCATCCAGCTGGTGTCAGAGAGAGACCAACGCCTGTCGGACTCCTACCACCCGCAATGCAACAACCCTACCCTGATGGCGAAGCAGCAGGAGCGAGACCACAGTAGATGGGGTCACCACACTGCCCTTAGTACCCTGGTGCATGGCCCTTCCAGTCCAGAGGAGGGGCGACGCCTTTCCCGCACCGGGCGCCTGCAGGAGCGCCTTCAGAGGATTTTTGGCCCCAGTCCTGAGGGCCAAACCCCTGTACCAAGCCCTTCCAGTGCGGGGCCCTTTTTCACACCTGACCACAACCCATCCTGGAGGACGATGCACCCACGAGTAGTCCCGTGGCCCCTCGACGAGAGGACATCTAAGGGGATGCAGCCGACACTGGGCCACCACCTGTGAGCAGTCACCGTCCCCCCATGGTTGGCCTGCTCCCCTTGCCCCACATCCCCATGGTGACTGTGACTTCTCTGCCCACAAGGTGAAAGTGAAAGTGACCACCCGAGTGTAGGAAACAGTGACAGTGTCTGAGCACCCAAACTCTATTGAAAGTGATAAGAGATATAACCAGTGTGCAACGTGGGACAGATATAGCATTACCGCAAAGAACAAGCAGACCTAGAACAAAGAATAGTCCCATCTTCCTTTAAGGCAGTGTCTATTCATCTGTTTCCAAGACTGTTGATATCCAGCATGATACCTATAACTTATATGCACCTGTCAATTCCAGTTCTTGCCTTTGGACAGAGTCTTGTGAATTGTCTAGCTTCCTGTATCCAGAATTTGGTAATATATGTGTAAGTTTGTTGCCCTGTGTTTTTATGTCCTGTTCCTCTAACACTGTGTCTAAGCTCTGGTCTAGAAAGGGAACCCAGCAATACCTTAGGTGTTATTAGGACTGGAAGCCAACCCAAAAACACCTAGCATAACACAGATGGACAGCAATGGTTCTTGACCCAAGCAAACGCAGGGAGGAGCAAACATGGAAATTGGCAAAATGGCAACTGAACCGCATGTACAATTGCCCAAATTCCATCAGGAGCAGTACGATATTCACACGTACCTGTCCATAGTCAAGCCACTTTTAGATATAGGCTTTGAAGATGACAGACAGAAGATCGCAGTCACCCTACCACTTCTGGACAAGGCAGCAGCCAGTATTGCACCCAAAGTCATCCCCGAACTAACATGGGCGAATTTCACCAAAATAGAAGTGGAAGCGATCACACCATCTCTAGGAAGATTGGTGGCGCTATCACAACTGGACAGCCTAACATATGATGAAAACCTGGATGACACTCATCCAGGCCAGGCGGCTCGTCACTGCTGCTTACCCGGAAGCTGACACAGAAACCTAGGAGCAGCACACGTTTAACACCCTACTCAGAGTTCTCCCCGGTATGATCAAGGAACACTTCACCATACATGACCCTACGGGAGATCGGGACAGGGACATCCAGCTAATACGATGACTCCTGACCTCCTGCTCCACCCCTCAACAAATCAACGTGGTGAGCAAATTCCCTACAAACAAACCAGTCCCACCCAGCAAGCCTCGGCCACTACCAACCCACACCAACCCTATGCCAACCCTGCCTAGGGACCACCCCACCAACAAGCACCCAGCATACAAGGAGAACCAGAATTTAAATACAATCAATCTCTGGGAGTTCTCCACTTGTAGCCACAGGTGTTCACTCCACGACATCTGGGAGCAGCTTAAAGCAGCTCAACACAAATATAAAACACCAGGCTGATGCGAGGTACCCTCTTTAGAGAACAAGGGCCCCGAGGACGACACCTCACCACCAGGAGACACTGATCCTGGGGAAACGGAACCGGAGGAAGAGGAGCTCCCACAGCAGCTGGATTTTTAGGCCCACCCCCACACCTCCCCATGGTGGCGGAGGCCATCTCTTAAAAATATCCTTCCCTGGTCTACGATAAGATAAGACTCAACGGGGTTAAAGTGAGGCTTCTGGTCGATACGGGAGCAGCCAGATCGTGCCTCTATAGTCACTTTTACTCCCGTCACTAATCGGCTTTTGGCCCGCTTTTCCCTACGATGACTCATCTTGTGGACACAGGGGATGGCCCCCTACCTATCGTGTGGAAACTCAGACCTTAAGCAGCGACACCCCCCAAAAGTCTCTACCAGCACAAATTCATCGTGTTCGATTCAGCTTGTCGATCCTACGATGGATATCTGGGACTGGACCCCCTACAAAAGCTACCAACAACCATCAACTGCCACAAGCAGCAACTTAAGTTTCAGGAGCCACCAGTCCCATCCCCCAATCCCCCATAACCCCTGTGCACCTGCAAACTCTCCCCCACCCCTCCCCAGCACCACACCCCACCCACCTGCTCCCCCTCTCCCGATCCCCTTCCTAGCCCCCCCTCACTCCACCTTCCCCTCTAACACCACCTCCACCATCACAATTCCCTTACACCACGAAGCATGGCTGCCATTGAACAGGCTCACCAGAACATCTGTCCTATTCTTCCCAGACCTGCCGCCTGGAACTCTCTCGGCCTGCCTCCTATCCCCCATCTTCCTTCCCCCGCAAATCGCAGCAGTTCGAATTGCTAACATCACCACAACCCCCCCTCACACTACCTAAAGGGCTTGTGTTTGGAGAAATGGAAGAAGCAAAACCATGCGCCCACACCACCCCCACCCCGCTACCCCCCATATCTAAGCATCTCTCACCCCACCAAGCTGACACTCTCCACCACCTACTCCTGGATTTCTAGGACCTTTTCGTGTCAAGACCTACCGATATTGGCCACACTACCTACCTGGCACATGAAATACGCACCACAGGACCACCTATCTGCCAACCATCCCGACAGAAAAAAAACGAAACAATGAGCAGAGGAAGACCGGCAGGTCCAGGAAATGCTCGATGCTGGCATTGTTTCACCCTCCACCAGCCCCTGATCCTCTCCCATCGTCCTCATCAAGAAGAAAGACAGCACCATGTGGTTCTACATGGACTACCGTCGCCTTAACAACGTTACCATCAAAGATGCCACCCCACTGCCCAGGATCGATGATTCCCTTGACTTCTGCACGGTGCTTCCTGGTTCTCTACCCTAGACCTCAAATCTGGGTACTGGCAGGTCCCCGCACATCCCGAGGATAAAGGAAAAACCATGTTTTCCACTAGCAATGGAAAACATTATGAATTTAATGTCTTGCCCTTCGGACTCTGCAATGCACCCACCACCTTCTCCCAATTGATGGAGTCCTTCCTGAGTGGCCTCACCTGGAAAATCTGTCTGGCATACTTAGACAACGTGATCATCTTTAACAAGACATGGGCCGATCACCTTCCGCACCTCAGGAATGTCTTTCAACGCATTCGCCAGGCAGGCCTTATACTCTGACCTTCTAAGTGCATCCTGGCAGCCAGAACTGTTGTTTTCCTAGGGTACATCGTCTCGAATGATGGCATTTCATCCGACCCCAACAAGCTGCGCGCTATTGCGGAGCTCTCCCTACCAAGAGACGTCCACAAGGTCCGAGCCTTCCTGGGCCTCACCTCATACTACCGTCGTTCGTGAAGGGATTTGCCAATATCGCCAAACCCCTACACAATCTGACCCAGAAGGAAGAACCTTTTATCTGGACCAGCAGGCTGCCTTTCAGGAACTGAAAGACAAGCTTATAACCGCCCCCATTGTGACCTTCCCCGATTACTCCCTGCCCTTCCAACTATACACAGATGTCTCCCTGATCGCGATTGGCGCCATCCTCGCCCAAGTCCAGGAGGGCTGAGAACATATCATCGCCTGCGCCAGATGCACCCTCAACCAGGCCAAAAAGAATTATGCCGCGACCAAGTGAGACTGCCTTGGCATCATATGGGCTTTGGAGCATTTCCAGGCCTATCTTTCTGGAACAAATGTCACCATCATCACAGACCACCAGTTGCTCCAATGGCTACAGCAATCCGACACCCACAATGCCCAGCTCATCAGATGGAGGGAGACATTGGAGGAATTTAACTATGAGATCACCTACCAACTCGGTAGGCTCCATACTAATGCCAATGCACTCTCGCACCTGCCCCTCCATTCCATCCGAAGCGAGCCGGAGCTCCTCCAACAGTGGCGTGACAAGGACCACCCTCCCTGGATTCCACCCCGTTTATTCGCCATACTCCACTGACAGGGTGACAATTTATTCACCACACTGGGCCACATCCTCCTCAACCCTGACACCGCTCTAGACACCATGAAGGATCTCCATGCCAATAATGGAATCCAATTAGGTATTAAGAAGCTCCTCCAGGTGATCAACTACACATACTGGACCTCCAACCCCAGCAACGAGGTCAAGCAAGTCACCCAGTCCTGCCACGCCTGCTCGTCTGGCAAGGATGTCACCGGCACTGTTGGACCATCAGGCTGCATAACTGCCCACAAGCCTTGGCAGTTGTTAACAGTAGATGTGGTGGGGCCCCTACCCCCCAAGTCCGGGTACCATTACATCATCACCTTTGCGGATACATATTCCAAGTTTCTTATCACGTGCCCAGCCAAAGAGCATCATGCCGTCGCCATGGCCGACGCCCTTGTCTGCCACGTATTCCCCTATTTTGGAATTCCACAGGCCCTGCACTCGGACAGTGCCCCCGATTTTACCAGCAACATTTGGTGAGAGCTAGCTGACCTATTCGGCTACCGTATCTCCCATTCCTCTCCATACTGGCCACCGGGGGAATGGAACTTGAAAGAGGAGCCACCGCACTCTCATGAACTAGGTGCGTACTAGAATCGAGGAAACAAAGAATGACGAATGGCTCACCCAAGTTAACCCGCCCCATCCCGTCGACGTATGGGTACGTTGCAACGATTTGCATTTGCCAGTCCCGGCGACGTACCAGTACGTCGTGCAATTGCAAGGTCCCTAATTTGCTCAATTTTCAATTTTCGCATGTGATTTTTCATATGTATACACGGGACACCTTCCTCTATTCCTCTACAAGATGCCAAGCAGGGACAATGCCTTACACTGCATAACCTCCCCCCTCCCCCCCTCATGCCATTGTCTTGGCAAAGGACCTGTTACCAGTGACCTGCCTAGTAAAGATATTCAGGGCCAGAGTGATTCCCCAATCGATGACAATGTGGAGGACAATGTTTACATAGCATTAGAAGAAGAAACAGCCAGAAATAATGATCAGGTAATGTGGCAAAAAAAGGTCAGGTATGGTGATTAGTTAGTGAGTGAAACAATGCTTATAATGCCTTTATTACTGCTTGAAAACCAATATACTCACATACTACATATACATTCGTACCAAGTAAATAAATAAATACCGTTTATGAGTGGATAAAATAGTTACCCTCCCATAGAACTCGTTTTCTTTGGTGCCAGCATGTTAGAAAACCCACTCAGGTAAGGAGGAACTCCTACCTGGATTGGGCACTTTAAACCTCAGGTGAGCGATTTCTCTATGAATTTTCGATGTTTCTCACCAAAAGCGAAGGTTTTAGCCAAAAAAAAAAAAAAAATCAAAAATACCTCGGGACTGGGGGATGTCGGAGGTGCAGAAAACCTCGGGACGTGACGGGTTAAAATCGTCCAGTGGGGAATCAACTCCTGCCCCCAAGAAGACAGCATATACCCTCACGAGCGGATTTTCGGGGAGGCCCCTCTCCTCCTGCCAGTACGCCGACACCTACAGCCTCCCACCACACCGCCCACATCCGATCCCCTCCACCATCTCAAGAGACGCCTTCACCACCTGCAAAACAGCCTGGACCTCCAACCTGATGCCACCCCTACAAACCAGGTGATTCCATGATGGTTGCCAAGCTCCCAATTCCCCACAAACTCTCCCACTGCTTCATGGGCCCCTACACTGTCACCCATATCCCTAACCCCCTACCAAGTGATCATAGATTATCATAACACCCCACGAACATACAGAAATCGCCAGGTGCGCCTGTTCCACACCACCACCACCTCCCCTCAATCCACATCATCAGTCTCCCACACCACCTCACCGCCACTCACCACCTCACACCCTCCTCCCAACTCTTACGATTGCTACATCACCCCTTCCTCCTCCCTCCCATCGTCACCTACCCTCTCACCTCCCACCTCACCACCGTCGCAAATCCCTCCCCCAAGCCAACCTCCCACCTCCTCGCCACTGCCTCCCTTGACCCCAGCACCTCAGACCACCTCACCTACCACCCCGTCACCCTCGCACCGCCTGAACACACCAATATCACCCACAACCCACATGCGCCCACATGCCCACCCATCATCCTCTGTCACCCTTACCACCACAACACTGCCACCCAGCATCACCTCATCTCCCTCCTCCACCCCCAATCCCTTGCCGCAAACGCCACCACTCAACGCTGCCTACCACAGCACCCCACCATGAACAGCCAAAACACCACGAGACAGTGCCCACTCAACCCCCGCACCCTCCACCATCTCACCTGCCACCCTGGCATCACCACGCCGCCTCAGCATGCCGAGATCACCCACAACACCTACACAACCACCTGCCTGCACACCCTCCTCCACCACCCATACCTCTATGTTGCCACCCTCCAACATCACCTCACCAGCCCTCTCTGCGCTCAAATCCCCAACCTGGATGCTCACACCACGCACAACCAAAGCATCACATGGCAGCATTCCTACCTCCCCACCCACACCCACCCTAAAAACCACTATCACCTGATCTGGCCGCCTTTCACTCCTTCCTGCCAGATATGTCACAACCCCATCCCCCACCCCCTCCACCTCACTTCCTCCACCAGAATTAATCACCCCCAACACCACCCTCATCACCCTCAGACTGCACCAAGCCCAGCTAAAATATCCTTCTGTCCCTATCCCTGGGGAAAACACCTGCATCTCTCCACAGCATAAAATCACCATCCCCGCCTCCGTCACGAGCATTCAGCTGAGACCACCAAAGCAGCAACCACCTACTTCCACAAGAGTCAGACGCGCCACCTGGGCACCAGCCTGCGGCAAGAAGCGCCGCATCCGCGGACCATGCCACCTCCTCCAGATCCTACATACCTCTTCCCAGCCCTCCACCCCCTACCTAACCTAACACCTCGGTGAGAATAGAGCAACTACCCAATGGATCACCCTCCTCCAATACCTGACCCCAGACCACGACACCAGCACCACCAAGACCTACTGCCTCCAAGCACGGGGACATGACTTTTCCCACGACGACGGTAGTGAAATGACAGCAACGGAGGGCATCACGACACCCCCAGGAGGCAAGAACGGAGGGTTAAGCAGGGCGTGCGCGACGTCCGTGCGATAGGGAAATAAGTCCCATATAGCTGCGCACCTCAGTGACAGAAAGGACAGTCACCGAAGCTGCAAAGCCCATGGGACGGGCCTTACACTGTGTTCGACCACCTATTAGATGTAACATATCGGATTTGGGGAGGCAGGAAGTCTCGCCCAAAGGTGGTACACGTGAATCGTCTGTGGCAGTACCGTAGGCCAAGACAATACAACTGGGATGTCTCTGAGGAATCGTACTCTCCGGCAGCCGAGGATGTTGAGGAGGACCAAGGAGCTGAAGTGCAAGAGGATGGTGACATTTCCCCAAGAGAAGAAGCGAATCAAGAAGAGGATCAAGATCTTCCTCGAGGATTGGACTGTGTGGAGGAGCAAGGACATCGTCAGAGAAGCACAGAAGAAGACCTGATAAGTTGAAGGATTATTTTGCGCATAGTTAGATGCTTCATTAGGATTAAAGTTTATGTTTGTATATACTGTGTAGTTTTGTCGGGATGACAAAGAACTAGGGAGGGGGTAGTGTTAAGAAGCGAGATTTGCCAGTTAGTAGCAAATCTTTCTCGACGTTTCTTGTTCCATAGCTTCCGGTACAAGTCAGAGTTGCCAGTTTGCCTGCTGTTTGTGAGCGTAGCTGTTTCATAAGTTATGCATTAACTTTTGTGCTCTTTTTCTATATAATGTTGTATTTAAGTGATTGCTTGTTAAATTATGTAATTTAAGTTCGTACGGTAAAGGATTTACAGTGTTATGTAATAGGAAGACTCTGGCATGTTTTGATGTCTCCTAGCTGGTGATTGTTGTTGCTAGGGGCTTATATGCAAGACCAGCACGTTCTAGAATTGTGGAGAAGTAGATGATTCGCGAACAATGCAAGCTTATATAAGGATGGATAAAAGCCTAGAACAAGTTTAGTTGGTTTTCGGTTCAGTGTGAGTGTAGTGCAGTGCTGTTAGTGAAGCTTGTGAAGTGTTCCTGGCAAGCATCAAGTGTAATTACCATCAGTGGAGATTATTTTCGGTACTTGTGAAAAATGAAGTGATGTCAAGCATTAAGTGTAATAACAGTGAAGTGTTGTCAAGGATTAGGTCTAATAACAGTGAAGTGTTGTCAAGCATTAAGTGTAATAACAGCAAAATGTTGTCAAGCATTAAGTGAAATAGCAGTTGGCAAAGTTTGTATAGCTCCAGTGCTTGTGAAAACAGTGATGTGAAGTTGGAGAGCATTAAGTGGAATTACTTGGAAAATAAAGATAGTGAACTTTAAGAAGCCAGTGTTTAATTTCGCCTCAGCTGCTCTTGTGTACTGTACACCTAAATGCTGACCATAGGAAGAGAAACTCACTGGCCAACGTCCTTTCTGTACTGAACTACTGCTGTTGGAGCCTGTGGCAGGGTGGGGTGAGAAAGTAACAATATCAGGATTTTTCACCAAATATCTGTATCTAAATTGTTTCCGAATTATTTTAAGTTTAATTATGAAATTTTTAGAATGAGTGTATGACCTTGAAAATTGGTTAAGGTCATTCTATATTTGGCACAATTATTAGGGTTACCCTTGGGTACCTTCGTGCATAATATCATCGATATTGAAGAAAAAAAAATATAAAGAAATGATGAAAACAAGAAGCTTTGCCATTTAACCCCTCCGCGGCCGTGGGTCCAGAATTTTACTTGCACCCATTGCTGACGCCAGGGCCATTTTCTGATGTTTCGATTTTTTTTTTTCCTTTGGCATATTGAAGAGGAATTTCCGACGCACCTGACAGTGCAAATTTCAGCTTCCTAGACCCATCCTGTGGCGTGCATCGAGCGCAGAATTTGCGTAAATTTTGGCACCTGATACAAATCACATGTAGGTATTGCAGTGATACAATATTGCACTTTTATACCCCCCCCAAAAAAAAAAAACATTGTCAGTGGTGCTGAAAAGGTGTGAAATTAGTATATATGTGTAATTTGAAGTCTTTCAGTACATAATATGCGAGGTTTGAATGTAAAGAATTATATTATGAATTTATTTTGCATTTTTCGGTGATTATTGTGTTTATGGTACTACTGACCTATTTTTATAGTCTGGGTGGTGGATTTTTTTGGAAAAAGGAGGCGACAGTGTCTCTTTTCAGACCTAAATGAAATAAACGTCATTCCTTGAGTGTACAGGTTGCACAGTGAGGGTTGAAATACGAGACGACCTGACATTTGCACCTCGCACTAGCTGATTAGAAGGAAGGGAAGGGAGACCTTTCCACTCACGAAAGTATCACATGGACACAGAAAACTTTCCTGTTGTAATTGTAGATGTTTTAGAGTCTGCTTCTCGTCCCTCTAATGCCTAGTGTGTAGCTGGGCTCTCTTTCTAGACCGGAGCTTAGACAAATAGGAGAGAGGCAGGACACAATAACTGAAGGCAACAACCCTACACGTGTATTACTAAATTCTACAGTGGAACGGGTAGATGTCACGAATAGAGATACACTGGACAATTATTATTATTCTTAGGCCTAGATATGAGTTATTAGTATCGCGCAAGATACTACCCAGGTAAAGATTGGGCAAGGTGAATAGCACTTAGGGCAGAGGTTTATATACTATTACTGCAGAAAGTCCAAGTTTCATATATTTGTGGAGTGGGTGGTACTGTTTCAATCAATCAATCAATCATTTCCTGTGGCACCCTCGGGGATGCATAGGGCCTCGATGAACTCACACCACCACATCCTATCCTGTGCTAACTCCTCAAGATCTCCCCAACACTCATCTCCAGCTTCCCGTCTCATTGTCCTCACCCACGTCTCTTTTGGCCTTCCTCTACCTCTCCTACCAAGTGCCACCCACCCTGGTGTACCTCGTACTATTCCCTGTCTCCTATACACATGTCTTAGCCACTTCCATCGTGAGAACCTAACATATTCATCGACCGGCTGCACTCCCGTTATTTCTCTAATTCTACTATTTGGTATCCTTTCCCACCACTTAACTCCTAATATTCTTCTAAGTGCTTTGTTTTCAAACACCAAGAATTCATTTTCCATAGTCACTGTGCTGTACCAAGACTCGTGTCCATAAATTAAGATACTCCTAACCATTACCTTATAAAGTTTGATTTTTGTATGCACAGAAAAATTGTTATTATTCCAAATATTTTTAAGCATTCCCATTGCCTGATTAGCCTTCTTTAACCTTTCCTCGAATTCAAAGTTCAAAGAACCATCCTTGGCTAAATAAGTACCTAAATATTTAAACCTATCAACTTGCTTTACAACCATACCTCCAGTTACACATTCCTGCACATTTTCCATATTCATATTGATTATTTCAGTTTTTTCACAATTAATAACCAAACCCACCTTGCGACCTTCACTCACCAAACAGTCCAACACTCTCTGCATCTCTTCTGGCCCATCACAAATCAAAACTATATCATCTGCATAATCTAAATCCAAAAGTTTCCTGTTCTCTCCCCAAAGTATACCTGCACCGGTTTCTGTTCCAACACGTTTCATAATGTAATCAATGACCAATATAAATAATAAAGGCGATAGAACACCACCTTGAATTACTCCGGACTTGACTTCAAACGAATCACTCAGACAACCATCAACCATCACTTTACAAAATGTGTCCTCATGCATGTTCATAATGACCCTCACAAACTCCTCTGGTATTCCATAATGTCTCATGATCTTCCCCATAGTCTCTCTCGAAACACTATCAAAAGCCTTTTCAAAATTAAAAAACAAAGACTTAACGGTACTCTCATTTCATTAACTTGCTGCATCAAATGCCTAACTATAAAGATCTGATCATTGCAACCATGTCCCTTTCTAAAACCAGCCTGTTCATCCCTCAGAATACCCTCAACCACCGGCTCCAACCTATTTAACAACACTCTACTGAAAACTTTCAAAGCTATCGGTGACAAAGAGATTCCCCTCTAATTACCACATTCACTCAGGTCTCCCTTCTTCGGAACTTTAACAATTACACCGTTCTTCCAAACTGATGGTAGTAACCCCGCCACCCATATCTTATTGAATAGCTTGGTCAAGATCATTATTAATCTATCCCCCTCCACTTTAAACATTTCCGGAAATAAACCATCCTCCTCTGGTGCCTTATTATTCTTTAACTGTTTTACTGCTTTCTCCACTTCTGCAAGCCTCAACTCTCTTGTTTCTATATTTAAATCTTCCTGAGCAGACGGTATAATCTCTTCTGGTGGTATTGGTCTATTAAGAACTGTCTCAAAATGTTCTTTCCATCTATTTTTAATATCTCCATCTTTGGTCAATAAATTTCCTTCCCTGTCTCTAACTGGTATTTCCTTGCGTTTACCTGCATTACCACTCAGTTCTCTAATCGATTCATATGCTATTCTTTGACTCTGTCCATCATTTTTGTTTATTAAGATTTCAGTCTCTGCAACCTTTTCATCCACACATCTTCTTTTATCTCTCCTAGCTAACCTTCTTACTTCTGAATTCAAACTCCAGTACGCAGCTCTTGCTAATTCAATCTCTCGTTCATCAACGCATTGCATCTCACTCCTCAATTTAGCCTCACCTCTCTTTTTTATCATATCCCACGTTTCCTCTGATATCCATTTCTTTCTCCTGAATCTATGTCTCCTTCCAATCGTACATTCAGCAGTCTCATGCAAAACTTTGTTCACATCCTCCCACATCTCATCTACACTTCTCTCCCCCTCTTCCAACGTTTCCAACACCAAAAACCTATTTCTACATTCTAATCTGAATTCCCCCTTTTCTTCTCCTTCCCGTCTAAGCTTAACAATATCGTATCTACCAACACCAGATTTTTCCTACTTCTGATTTTTAAGTTTAAACCTTATTTTTGCAATGCTGAGTTGATGGTCACTACCAATATCCGCTCCCCGTTTAACATGAACATCTAGCAGAGAACTTCTATGCCTCCTACTGATAGCGATGTGATCAATCTGATTTTAATATTTTCCACACGGCGACATCCAAGTTGTCTTGTGTATATTGCAATGCTGAAAGAGTGTGCCCCCGATGACTAAGTCATTTGCTAGACAGAAGCTTCCAAACCTCACTCCGTTTTCACTCATCCTACTACCAACTCCCATCTTACCCATACATGCCTCAAATCCCTCATTTGAACAGCCCATTACTGCATTAAAGTTTCCAACGCAGATCAAAACATCATGTCTAGGTACCCTTCCTACTCCTTGCAACTTTTCATAAAATGTGTCTTTCCTTTCATCGAGTGCATCATTAGTAGGTGCATAACACACAAACAGACTGATGTTGCCATGATTTGATTTAAAACGTGTGTATAACAATCGCTCATCTATAGGATCCCACTCACATAAAGCCTTATTTGCCTTACAACCCAGGAACAATCCTACTCCCTGATAATGCATTCCGTCCTGTCGGCCAGATATCAATAAACGTATACCATACTCCAAATCCAACTTATCGACTCCAGTTAATCTAGTTTCTGTCAGAGCACAAATATCAAGTCCGTAATTTTGAAAAACCTTCACTAACTCATCGATTTTACCGTCATGATTTAGCATTCTCATATTCCAGTTACCAATTTTAATTGTATTTTTTGCATTAACAAAGGAATTAGATTGTAATTGAGGCAACCGTGAGATTCTTAGCACCCTCTGCCCATTTAAGGGCTGCACGGGACTGGGGGCCATTTTTGTTCTTTCAGAGTCCATCCAGGTTTCTTGGCTAACTTCCTGAACACCTCGCCATTGTGTTGCAGTCGCAGTAGGCAGCAAACTTGCCTGATTGCCCACACCCGAAAGACCCAGCTATGCTGTAGCCAGTCACGTGCTGGCATGCTTCCCAGCCATTTCACTCTCAAGGAGTTCCTCTGCCTGAGAAAGCAACCACCCCCCTGCTCCCGAGGGCTTTTGATCTGTGTAGGTAGAGGGCGATCACTCCCTCACTAGCCATATACAGTGTATATACAGGCTACACTCTCCATTTCACTGTTGGCAATTATTACCTTAACACTGGGGTCTGTGTATGATTTTAGTATGATGCGGCGTTATCAGATGGTAGCGAATTCACTGTAATAGACTCATATTTCACTGCTTGGCCGTGTTCACGGTTTCACTGTTACTTTTATTCACTCCACCAGTTTTATATTGTCACTTGTGCTTCTCTCACTGACTTCCTTTATATGATTAATTCACTGCTCTGCCTTCATGTCACTAAGTCACGGACACTGTGCTTTCACTGTCATTCCTTTCGGGTCTGGGCATCATGGTGGTCAGGTACAAGGGCGGCGGAGGTGACCCAGCCTCACTACCAATGGGGCTGGGTTCCGACGGGGGCCTCTGTGTTCAGGGGCCATGGGATCACACGTAGGGGCGTCCTCTCTCATCTGGGGCTGCAGGTGGCACAGGGCCCTGCGCTTTCAAGGCTTGGGGCAGAAGTACGGCCCTCAGGGCTGGGGCCGAATAACTGCCTGAACTTCTCGCTTAGGCACCTGATGAAGGACGAAGATATCCGGTGTCTGGGTGTACGGAGGTCCCGCCCGGGGGTCCTGGGGGTGGTCCGCGGGTACTGAGGGTTGTGGCCCCCAGTGCTTGGTAGCGCCGTCAGGAAGGCTGCAGCGCCGGCCTATGTTGGGGTCCATCAGGTGAGTTCTCTCCAGATCTGGCTGCAGGGAGACGAGGCCAGGGAAAATCACGGGGCCTTTCCAGTACTACTCCAGGGTGGGGACTCCCTCTGAGTCATAGGTTGGTGAACAGGAGTCAGCATCTGATGGAGGAGCGGCTACAGGCCGTCTCCTGCTGTGGGGCCTGGCTACTGGCCGTGACCTTCTAGGGGCGCGGCTACTGGCCGTGGCCTTCTAGGGGCGCGGCTACAGGCCGTCGCTAAGGCTTGGCTACTGGCCGTGGCCTGGGGAAGGGAGCAGCTACAAGCCGACTCAGGGTCACCTTCAGAGTGGCTACAGGCCGTCTATTGATTTCCCTCAGAGTGGCTACAGGCAGTCTCCTTCAGGAGGGTTGAGCGGCTACAGGCCATCTCGAGAAGGGCACCTTCAGAGCGGCTATGGGCCGTCTCCTTACGAAGGCAGGAGCAGCTACAGGCTGTCTCCTGTTTTCTCTCAGAGTGGCTACAGGCCATCTCCTTCAGGAGGGTTGAGTGGCTACAAGCCGTCTTGGAAAGGACACCTTCAGAGCGGCTACAGGCCATCTCCTTACGAAGGTGAGAGTGGCTGCAGGCCTTCTCCTGTTTTCCCTCAGAGCGGCTACAGGCCATCTCCTTCAGGAGGGTTGAGTGGCTACCAGCCGTCTCAGGGTTGCTAACTGGAGCTGGAGTAACAGCTCCACCCCAATATTGGTTGGGGAAGGCTCGCCCGGAAGGTAGTCTTGTATTCCTGCTATGGTGGCAGCAGGCGAGCTTCTGGTCATAGGGGCGTACGGCCCGGGCGGACTTATGTCATTGTCACCCTGAGTCCTGGCATGCTGTCATTGCTCCTCTGTGGGCTCCTTCTCGGGGTGTTAGGTTGTCCCCTATGGCACTATACTGCATTTTACCACCGTCTGCTGGGAAAAAGTCACGCCCCTGTGATTGGAGGTGGTAAATTTTGGTGTCATAGTTGTGGCAGATTGGTTGTAGGTGTTGGAGGAGGGCGTGCCATGCTGTGGTGGCTGAGTTCTCATCTAGGTGCTCGTCACAGGTGATGAAGAGGGTGAATGAGTTGGTGGAGGAGTGGAGAAGTCGTAGGAGGTGGTGAGGTCCTCAGACTCGTTGTTTCCGTCCAAAGAGTGGCGCCCATATGGCTCGTAGAATCCTTATGGCGCTAGGTGTTATCCTCTGTGCAGGGCTGTGTTGAATGCTGGAGATGGATGGCGAGTGTGGGGTTTTATGCCGGGGTAATGCGGTGTGGGGTATTATGCCGGGGTAATGTTGCGTGGCGTCTCTGGGGAGTGTAGGTGGCAGGGATTTGTGCCTTGAGTATCATGAGTGCGAGATGATTTAGGGCAGGGGTAGGGGTGTGATTGTGCAGCGAGGCAGGTGGGGTGGGAGAGTGGATGTATCGGGCAGGTGGGCGGGAGAGGCGGCCGGAGCATGTGATGGTTACTTTAAGGGTGGGCAGTGATGTAGATGTGCAGTGTCGGCGTGTGTGTGAGGTGTGTGGGGCATGCGAGGGAAACTGTGGGGTGATAGGAGTGTGGGTGGCATGCTGTGGGGAGTGGGGTGTAGGGTGAGTGGGTGGTGGCATCATGAAGGCATGGGCAGCGCAGGTGGAGTTGGAGGCAGGGGACAGGGCAGGCGGGGTTGAGGGGGCATGTGCGGGCGATGGGCTGGGAGATGTCGTGGCAGTGGTGGGCGATGGCTGGGGCGGGGGTGTGGTGGGCAAAGGGGGTGTGGGCGGGACATGCGGTGCTGGGTGTGGGAGAGAAGCTGGTGGGTGGTGAGGAGGTGGGGGAGCGGCAGGGAGTTGGTGGTGTCGGTGGGTTGTCAGGTGAGGTGCGATGCAGTGTGACGGAAGGCGAGGTGGAGGTGGCGGGGGAGGGGGAGGGGGAGGGAGAGAGAGAGATGGCGAGGGGGAGATGTAGCAATCATAGGAGATAGACGGAAGTGGCATGGG
Source organism: Coenobita brevimanus (assembly GCF_032717465.1). Classification (NCBI taxonomy): domain Eukaryota; kingdom Metazoa; phylum Arthropoda; class Malacostraca; order Decapoda; family Coenobitidae; genus Coenobita; species Coenobita brevimanus. Next base: position 30,415,949 of record NC_137019.1, read on the forward strand.
GGTAGTGGGTGGGATGAGGCAAGGGCCAGGGCACTGGAGGCAGGAGTGTGAAAAGGGATCACATACTGGTTTCGGAGAATGCGGAGAGTGCCATGGTACTCAACGATCACCTGATAGGGGTTAGGGACACGGATAATGGTGTGAGGCCACGTGAAGCACGGCGCAAGCCTGTGGTGGATGGGGAGCTGTGCTATCATGACAGTGTTGCCAGGCTTGTAGGGGTTGGAGGCGGTGTTGGGGGGGAGGTCCAGGTTGTTTCGGAGGTGGGTTAGCCAACGTTTGAGATGGTGTAATGGGTCTGATGTGGGGGTTGAAGTGGGGGGTTCCAAATGCTGTCAAAGGGGCAGGAGGAAGGGTGTTTCCCCAAACACTCGTTCATACGGTGAAATTACGTCTTCTCGGGGGCAGGAGTTGATGTCCCATTGCACAGTTTTTTTATGGGCAGGCCATTCGTCAGTGGCTTCTCTCCGGGTGCAGAGTTGATTCATCAGCGTACGATGGCTTCGCTTGCATATGGCATTTCCTTGGGGCCAGTAAGGGGATGAGTGGGAGATGTTATAGCCGAATATGTGGGCCAGCTCCTCCCAGATCTTACTGGTGAACTCGGGTGTGTTATCTGAGTGGATCACTTGTGGGATACCAATGTACAGGAATCCGTGCCGAATCACGGTGTTGGCCACTGCGACAGCGTGATGTTCCTTTGCTGGGCAGGCTACGCTGAATTTGGAGTATGTGTCGGCGAATGTGATCACGTACCTATAGCCTGATTTCGGGGGTAAGGGTCCCACTACGTCGATCGCCGGTAGCTGCCAAGGCTTGTGGGCAGTAATCTGGCCCGATGGACTGGCGGCACAGGTGATGTCTTTACCGAGGGAGCATGCTCGGCAGGATTGGATAATTTCCTTGGCGAGGGCGGAAGGATTGGGCACCCAGTAAGTGTCGTTAAAGACCTGCAGGAGTTTTTTCATGCCCAGGTGAATGCCGTTGTGAGTGTGCAGGTGTAGGAAGGTGTTGAGGGCGGCGTTGGGGGCTAGAATGATATGCCCAGACGGGGTAAGCAGGTGGTTACCCTGGCGATACAATTTCTTGAAAAGGTGCTGGGGGATCCAGAGGGGTCACTCCTTGTAATGCCACTGCTCAAGTAGATCTGGCTCCGGCTGGGCGGCATTGTTTGGGAGCCGAGAGAGAGTGTCCGCATTGGTGTGGAGTTTGGCGGGGCAGTACAAGATTTCATGGTTGAACTCCTCCAGGGTCTCATGCCATTGGATGAGCTGGGCATTATGGGTGTCAGACTGCCACAGCCACTGGAGGGACTGGTGATCAGTGATGATGGTAACTTGGGTCCCTGACAGATGCGCCCAGAAGTGCTTAAGCTCCCTGATGATGCCCAGGCACTCCATCTTGATGGCAGCATGATTTTTTTCCGCCTGATTGAGGGTATGGCTGGCGCAGGCAATGATGTGCTTGTGGCCCTCTTGGACTTGCATCAGCACAGAGCCAATCACAATTAGGGAAACGTCTGTGTAGAGCCAGAATGGGAGGGCATAATTGGGAAAGGCCACAATGGGGGAGGAAACAAGCTTATCCTTAAGTTGTTGGAAGGTGGCTCGTCACTCATCCGTCCAGATGAATGGTTCTCCCTTATGGGTCATGGAGTGGCTTGGCAATGAGGGTGAACCCCTTGACAAAACAGCGGTATTAGGATGTCAAGCTGAGGAAGGATCGACTCCCGTGAACGTCTTGTGGTGGGGGTATGTCCGTGATGACATGGAGTTTGTCTGGATCGGGAGATATGCCAGCCTGGGAGATGACGTGTCCCAGGAATGAGACTGTTCTGGCGGCCAGGACACACTTCGTGGGCCGGAGTTTGAGACCTGCCTGTCAGATCCTGGTGAAAACCTGACGGAGGCATTGCAGGTGGTCAGCCCAGGTCTGGCTGAAGGCTATGACGTCATCCAAGTACACGAGACAGATCTCCCATGTGAGGTCGCTGAGGATGGATTCCATTAATCTGGAGAAGGTGGCTGGGGCATTACAGAGGCCGAAGGGGCTGGTGGAGGGGGAGACGACTCTGGCTTCGATCGTCTTCTGTACCTGGCGGTCTTCCTTTTCCCGCTGTTTGGGGTTCTTCCTCCGGGATGGCTGCCAGATCGGTGGGCCCATTGTACGGATCTCGTGAGCCAGGTAGGTGGTGTGTCCAATGTCAGCTGGTCCCGCCACAAACAGATCCTGGAAATCCAGGAGGCGGCGGCGGAGGGTGTCTGATTGGTGAGCAGAGAGATGGTTGGGGATGGGGGACAGTGGGTTGGGGGAGTGGGAGGGGGAGGGGATGCAGGGCTCGGCTTTCTCCATCTCTCCAATTATGAGCCCTTCAGGAAGGTGAGGGGTGAGGCTGGCAATCCGGACTGCCCATGTGATGAGGGGGAAGGAAGGTTGGGGGCAGAAGGCAGGCCAATAGGGTTCCGGGCGGCAGGAGTGGGGAGAATAGGACAGAGGTGCCTGAGGGCCAGTTGAGGGGCACCCAGGATTCATGGTGGGGGGGAATGGTGATGCCGGAGGAAATGGTGGGGGGAAAAGAAGGGGCAGAGGGGGGGGTTGGGGGGATAGGGAGGAGGAAGGAGGGGGGGTGCAGAGTCTTCCAGCTGAGGCCATGGCGTGCAGGTGCAGACGGCCTGAGTGGAAGGGGGGGGTCAGGTGATTTTCGGACCTGGAGTTGTCTGTTGTGGCAATCAATGGTGGCTCCTAACTTCTGCAACAGGTCCAACTCCAGGTATCCGTTGTAATTGCGGCAGGAAGAGTCGATTACTACGAACTTATGCTGGGTTGACTCCGGCTGATGTATGTTGACACACAGGGCCCGTGTTTCCCCAAGTATTGGCAAGGGACCATCCCCCGCATCCACAAGGTGAGTAGCTGTTGGAAATAATGGGCCAAAGGACGATTTGTGAAGGGAAAAGTAGTGGCTATACAGGCAGGATCTGGCCACTCCTGTATTGACCAGAAGTCTGGCTTTCACCCCGTTCAGCTTCATCTTGTGATAAACTGGGGGGCGATATTTGGGGGAAGTGGCCAGTGCCACCGTGGGAAGGTGCGAGGGTGGTCTTAAAAATCCAACTGTCTGGGGCCGCCTCCTTCCTCCGGCTCCTGTTCCAAGGGATCGGTCTCCTCTGCGGGTGCGAGTTCTTCCTCTGTTACCTCATTCTCTAGAGAGGAAACTTTACAATGGCCTGGGGTGGTGGTTTTCCGTCAGGCAACTATCAATTGGTCTCTGATATTGTGCAGTGGACACCTGGAGCTGCACGCAGAGAACTCCCAGCGATTCACTAGGATGAGGTTGGGATTCTCTCTGTGGCTGGGACGCCAGTGGGTGGGATTTGTCCTCGGCAGGCTGGGTGCTGGGGTGGGGCTGGTATGAGGCATAGGCAGACGTAGCTTGGCTGGGGGAGCCGGAATATTTGTGGGAAACTTTTTTACCACGTTGATTTGCTGGTGTGTAGGGAGGGAGGTCAGGAGGCGGCGTATCAGTTGAACGTCCTTATCCATGTCTCCAGTCGGGTCATGGATCATAAAGTGCTCTTTGACCATGCTGGGGAGCACTCTCAGAAGAGTATTAAAAGTGTGTTGCTCCCGGGTTTCATCATCTACCTCCAGGTAGTCAGCAGTGACCAGGGATGTAGCCTGGATTAAAGTATCGTCCAAGTTCCCATCAAAAGTTAAACTATGCAGTTGGGTTAGTGCCACCACTTTACCTAGTGATGGGGTGATGGCTTGAGTCACGAGTTTCGTGAAATTCTACCAGGTGAGCCCCGGGACGATCTTGGGTCCTATATTAGCTGCCTCTTTGCCCAGTAGTGGGAGTGTGACTGGAATTTTCTGCTCGTCATCCTCAAAACCAACATCTAGCAAAGGTTTAATAATTGCCAGGTATGTGTGAACATCATACTGTTCGTGGTTGAATTTAGGCAATTGCACATTTTGTTTGGTTGCCATTTTGTCGGTATTTCCTGATTACCTCTCTCGTATGCCCAGGACAAGAGTCACTGCTTTCCACAAGTGTAATGCTAGGTGTTTTAGGGTGGGTTTCCCGTCCCTCCAACGCCTAGTGTGTGGCTGGGCTCTCTTTCTAGATTGGAGCTTAGACAAATAGGAGAGAGGCAGGACACAAAAACTCAAGGCAACAACCTTACATGTGTATTACTAAATTCTACAGTGGAACGTGTAGATGTCACGAATACAGATACACTGGACAATTATTATTCTTAGGTTTAGATATGGGTTATTACTATCGCGCAGGATACCACCCAGGTCAAGGTCAGGCAAGGTGAATAGCACTAAGGGCAGAGGTTTATATACTATTATTGCAGGAAGTCCAAGTTTCATATATTTGTGGAGTGGGTGGTACTATTTCACTTGGCAATTATTACTTTAACACTGGGGTCTGTGTATGATTTTAGTATGATGCGGCATTATCAGATGGTAGCGTATTCACTGTAATAGACCTGTATTTCACTGCTTGGCCGTGTTCACGGTTTCACTGTTACTTGTATTCACTCCACCACTTTTATATTGTCACTGATGCTTCTCTCACTGACTTCCTTTATATGGTTAATTCACTGCACTGCCTTCACGTCACTGAGTCATGGACACTGTGCTTTCACTGTCACTCCTTTTGGGTCTGGGCGTTATGGCGGTAAGGTACAAGGGCGGCGGAGGTGACCCAGCCTCACTACTGATGGGGCTGGGTTCTGCCGGGGACCTCTGTGATCAGGGGCCATGGGATCATGCGTAGGGACGTCCTCTCTTGTCCGGGGTTGTGGGTGGCACAGGGCCCCGCGCTTTCAGGGCTTGGGGCGGGAGTATGGCCCTTAGGGCTGGAGCTGAATAACTGCCTGAACTTCTCATTGAGGAGCCTGACAGAGGATGAAGATCTCCGGCATCTGGGTGTAGGGAGGTCCCACCAGGGGGTCCTTGAGGCTGTCTGGGGGTCCCGAAGGGTGCGGTCCGTGGTGCTCAGTGGTCAGGAAGGGACTGCGGCGCCAGCCTACATTGGGGTTTGTCAGGTGAGTCCTCTCTAGATCCGGCTGCAGGGAGATGAGCCCAGGGGAAGTCATGGAGCCTCTCCAGTACTCCTCCAGGGTGGGGACTCCCTCTGAGTCGTAGGTTGGTGAACAGAAGTCAGCACCTGACAAAGGAGTGGCTACAGGCCGTCTCCTGCCGTAGGGCCTGGCTACTGGCCGTGTCCTGCTAGGGGCGTGGTTACAGGCCGTCGCTAAGGCCTGGCTACTAAGAGAGAAGTTACAAGCCAACTCAGGGGCCTTCAGAGCAGCTACAGACCATCTCCTGACGAAGGCAGAAGTGGCTACAGGCCGTCTCCTGATTTCCCTCAGAGCAGCTACAGGCCGTCTCCTGATTTCTCTCAGAGTGGCTACAGGCCATCTCCTTCATGAGGGTTGAGCAGCTACAGGCTATCTCGGGAAGGGCACGTTCAGAGCAGCTACAGGCAGTCTCCTTCAGGAGGGTTGACCGGCTACCAGCCGTCTCATGGGTGCTGACTGGAGATGGAGTAGCAGCTCCAACCTGATGTTGGTTGGAGAAGGCTTGCCCGGAAGGTAGTCTTGTATTCCTGCTATGGTGGTGGCGGGCGAGCTCCGGGTCATAGGGGCACACGGCCTGGGCAGACTTATGTCGTTGTTGCCCTGAGTCCCGGTGCATTGTCGTTGCTCCTCTGTGGGCTCCTTCTGGGGATGTTAGGTCGCCCCCTGTGGCACTGTACTGCATCTTACCTGTTATGCTTGTAAAAGGCAAAGAATATGTAAAATAAATTAAAACAATGAAACAACCCTGAGCAAATAGGTAAAGATACCAAACAAATATTTATTTTTCTTTTATTTTCATGTTTGTTTTGTTTATGCCTGTGTTTATTTATAATCGTAAATAGTGTCGTTGTGTGTGTTTTGCAAGGGAGAAGAAAGATGATACTTTCTGTCTGCGTCGAGATAATGGGTGTAACTGTGAGTGTTTCGGCATGGCCACGAGCGATAAAATCGTACATCCACTCCTCATGGCAGCAAGTGGTGAACTGACAAGCGAGGTGTGAGAGCGTGCTGTGTGAAGTAAAGGTCAGTATCATGACTCAGATGTTTGTTTACTTCCCAAAAATTTTCACAGTTTTCTACAAGTTGTACTGCATCGATTGATCTGAACCAGTACAACAAACCTGACCAAATAGGCAAAGATACAAAGACAAAAATGTATTTTTCTCTTAATACCATGTCTCCTTTGTCTGTGCCTGTATTTATTCATAATCATAAACAGGGTGGTTGGTTGTGTGTTTTGCAAGAGAGGACAAAGATGGTATTTTCTGTCTTGGTCGAGATAATGGGTGTAGTTTTGCCTGTTTAGGCATGGCCAGGACCGAAAAAATCGAAATTCACTCATAACAGCAGCAGGCTCTGAACTGCTAGATGGGATGTATAGGAGTGTAGTGTAGGTCAGTCTGAAGACGTTCAGAGCATTCGTTCACTTCCCAAAAACGTTTTGCCATGCTCAAACGATTCCCGCAGCCCTTTTATCGGCTAAACGTCATTCAACGCCAGCAGCCATGGAGGGGTTAAATGTCAAAGCTAAACCTGTACCACTCTAGCGACATAGGTCTATGTCCTCTTCAGAAACGCTGGTGGCGTAGATCTACGTCCTGCAGCATTGAGAATCATTGAAAGCAACCTAAAAAATGGAAGGTAATGACAAATCTTGCTAAATGCAGACATTTCTTCACTATGCTCTCAGTGTTTCAGTATCACAGAGTAAGCCAGCGTGCTTGTGAGAAATATTTGACTTTTGTACAAATTGGTATCCTCTGTCTGGGCACCAAGATGCACGAATTTTCTAGTATTTTCTAGTAAACAATTCGTAGGTCCTTACTTGTCCCTAAGATTGTCCTTAACCCGCCCCATCCCGACGTGTTCTGGGCAGTGGTACGCCCCAGTCCCAACATTTTTGGACATTTTTTTTTTTTGACTCAAACATCTGCTTTTGGTGAGAAACATCGAAAATTCATAGAGAAATCGCTCACCTGAGGTTTAACCCGCGGCGTCCCGTTGACGTTCTTTAACGTCCACACCTTTTGTCACTGCCAATCCCGTCGATGTACATAAACGCGAAAAAATTGCAAGGTCCTTAATTTGCACAATTTTCAATTTTCGCGAGTGATTTGTGGTACGTATACACGTGACACCTTCCTCTACAAGATGCCAGGCAGGGACAATGCCTTACCCAGCATGACCTCCTCCCCCCCCCCTGCATGCCATTGTCTCAGCAATTCACCTGTTATCAGTGACCTGGCCAGTATAGCCATGTCATGCCACGGTACGAAATTCAGGGCCAGAGTGATTCCCCAATCAATGACAATGTGGAGGACAAACTTTATATAGCATTAGAGGAAGAAACAGTTAGAAATGATGATCAGGTAATGTGGCAAAAAAAGGTCAGGTATTAGTGAGTGAAACAATGCTTATAATGCCTATATTACTGCTTGAAAACCAATATACTCTCGTACTACATATAAATTCGTACCAAGTAAATAAATAAATACCGTTTATGAGTGGTGTGAAATAGTTATCCTCCCATAGAACTCGTTTTCTTTGGTGCCAGCCTGATAGAAAACTCAGTAAGGTAAGGAGGTACTCCTACCTGTTTGGAGTATTTTAAACCTCAGGTGAGCGATTTCTCTATGAATTTTCGATGTTTCTCACCAAAAGCGAAGGTTTGAGCCAAAAAAAAATTTCTCCTAAAATGGTCAGGATTGGGGGGAGTCAGTGGTGGAAAAGTGGTCGGGATGGGGCGGGTTAAAACACTCGCTCTAGGTACGAGTACCTCCTTACCTGACTGGGTTTTCTAACAGGCTGGCACCAAAGAAAACGAGTTCTATGGGAGGGTAACTATTTTATCCACTCATAAACAGTATTTATTTATTTACTTGGTACGAATTTATATGTAGTACAAGAGTATATTGGTTTTCAAACAGTAATATAGGCATTATAAGCATTGTTTCACTCACTAACTCATCACCATTCATGACCTTTTTTTCCCACATTACCTGATCATCATTTCTGACTGTTTCTTCCTCTAATGCTATGTAAACTTTGTCCTCCAGATTGTCATCGATTGGGGAATCACTCTGGCCCTGAATGTCTTTATTGGCCAGGTCACTGGTAACAGGTGAATTGCCGAGACAATGGCGTGCAGGGGAGGGGGGAGAGATTATGCGGTGTAACGCATTGTCCCTGCTTGGCATCTTGTAGAGGAATAGAGGAAGGTGTCCCGTGTATACGTGCCAAAAATCACTCACGAAATCACTCGCGAAAATTGAAAATTGTGCAAATTAGGGACCTTCCAATGTCGCTGCGTTAATTCATGTCTTCGGGATATGAGTGCACATCATGTGAGGACGTGAATTCACGTCTCCGGGTCGCGGCGGGTTAAGTAATTTCAAACAAGTCTCACAAGGTTAGGTGACCTGTACCTTACACCTTAACTCACCTATCTATTCCTCTTCCATCTCCTAGCTAATACCCCTTTGAATTGGCCAGTTTGTAAGGTTACTTAGCTAGCGAGTTCTGGACAGCAGATGAGGACGAGCCTGCTTTTCTGCTGGTTGCTTGGACAGTCAAGCATCCTTGAGGTGCGTATGTACAAACGTGCTACTTCGACGATGTCTATGAGCAGAGTGAGCGAACTAGGCAAGCCTCTATGTCCCTCATAGGATGGTAGAGGTGCCAACTATCAATTAATGACAGTGCTAAATACATGTAGCTTACAACATGATATATACAGGGCAAATCTAACTAATTAATCTTAGTTTAGTTAAACTAAAGCCAAACCAAATATTCCCTTTATCTGTATGAATATGTTAAATCAACATCCGCTTTTACAAGAGGGTCTTTTCATATTCAGACACGTCATCTAACATGCAGACGGAGTTTAGGTTAGTGGAAATTCCCAAATAATTGCATGTATTTAAAATATAGCTGTCCATGAGGGTTAAACGCAGTAGCATTTATCAATATTAAGAATTATTAAAGAGAACGTTATTTCTGAGTTGTAAACACTGCTTGAATAGTTGTTAACAATCTCAGGTTTTCCTCTGCACTCTAACCAGGGATGACTATTTTAAAATGTAGAGTGTGCAACTGCTTTGGGGGAGAATAGTTCCCACAGTTTTGGGGCCAGGCCAAAAACGATACGCTGTATCATGTAATATGACCCTTAGCCAGGAGTTCCCTCCATAGTTCTTGAGAACCCTATGCTGCGGCCCTATTGGGTCGCACATCCTGACTCGCTTGATCTCCACCATCCCCTGTATCCGGAGTAGCCTCTAATTCAAAGGGTACCAGCTTATCAATTGTTTTTATGCTGGTATGTCCCCTACATTTTATTTTTACGAGTCTCAGCACCCCCTCTGAATCTGGGTGCGTGGAGATCACCTTAGCTAATGGCCACTGGGATCTTGGTTGTTCTGTTTTCACTAAGACCACATCTCCTATGTTTATAACAGACAACAGACTTATTGCTGGCAGCCTGAGCCCTATAATATCTTTCTCGTATGCTCAAAAGATGTTCTTCACTCCAGTGTATATTATAAGTATCCAATACCCTTTTCAGACGCTGATATCCCTACCGCAGATGTTGTCCTAAATCATTATTTTCAGTGGTAGGATCATCTACTTCTTGGATATCCACACAAGGCACCGGATGGAGCTTTCTGCCATATAACATATGAGCCGTGTCAAGACCTCTACCAAAATGCAAGTGTCATCTAAATAGGTTAGGGGTCTATTATTAATCCTTTTTTTCAATTTCAGTTATCACTGTTCTTAAATCCTCTCTTGTGATGTTAGTTCTGTGTAATATTTTCCTTAGGCAGTTCTTGATAATACCAGTCATTCATTCGGTAAATCCATTTTGCCATGGTGCTCTTGGAGCTGTGAACTGCCAGGTACAATTTCGGATTCCCAGTGCCGACTTAACCTTTGGGTCACTTATTATATTCAACAGTAAAAGTGCTGCTCCAACGAAATTAGTTCCTTTGTTGCTTATCATTTTGTTAGACAAGCCCTTCTAGCGGCAAATCTTCGAAAGACATTCAGGAATGTCTCTGAACTCGAGATGGACTGCCCTTGTGTAAGTGCAAGTAAACAGACAAATGTAAACTTTGTGAGGAGTTCCCTCACCTGTAACAGTTATAACCCTTGTGTAATCCACTCCAGTTACTTGGAAGGGCCGACTTACATGTACCCTATCCTTTGGTAAGGCAGGTGGTCCTGGATAGTCATATGGTCGTTGTTCATACCTCCCACATGTGATGCAGCCTTTGAGATATTTCTTTATGACCTGTCTACCCTTAGGGATCCAATACCTTTCCCGGATTCGGGCCAAAGTCTGCGGCACACTTCCATGGAGAGTCAATTCATGGGCTTCCTTTATAATTAACTGTACAAAGTATCCGATCTTGGGTAATAATATGGGATGTCTAGTATGGAGAGGCATCTAATCAGACCTTTTCTGTCTAAGAGCAAGCCCAAATCTCTTATCAGCTTATTCCTGTTCCCAGTGCCCTGGCCTAAAAGGTCATATATCTCTTCGTAATAGTTCTTTTGTATTCTTTTCAGCCAATATTCCATGGGATCTAACTTCTGAAACCCCACTTTCTTATTAAAAAATGCAACAACAATTTAGTTAAGTTCCCTTATTGATGAGAATCGGCTGATATCAGTTACTTCTGGCTCAGGTACTACATGATCCAGGTTTACTACACCACCCTAAGCAATACTATACTGTTTCTGCTCAGGCCAGTCTTTAGTGAGTAACCATTTAGGACCATTAAACCACAAGTTATCTTTGATCAGTCTCTTTACAGTCGAACCTCTCAAGAGCAGATCAGCTGGATTTTGTTTAGAGGATACATGCATGAAATTAAATTTGGAAGACAGCCCGTTAATAGTCTTCACTCTATTACGGACGAAAGGAACTTTACTATCTTCCTCCCCTATCCAGTAAAGACAAATCTCACTGTCAGTCCATATATAGATATCCTCAAATTGAGTATCAAGAGTAATGGTCAAATACCTGGCCAATTTAGTTCCTACTTCTATGGAAGCCAGTTCCATATGAGGTAGGGTTCTTCCTTTAATTGGCGCAACTCTGGCTTGGACATAATAATCTTACTATCCTCTCCTGTTGCGCAATAAGCTTCTGCTCCATAGGCCCTTTGAGAGGCATCAGAAAATATGTATAAGTGCGACTTCTCATTACTGCTTATTTCCCTGGAAATATATATGCTTGATGTACTTTCAAACTCCTTTCTAATCTGTTCCCATTGTTCCACGTGTATCACACTTAATTCCGTGTCCCAGTCCAACTTTTCTCGCTAAGCCTTTTGCACTAAACATTGCCCCTAATAACCATAGGACTGACCAATCCTAATGGGTCAAATAACATTGAGACTTGACTTAACAAGGACCTCTTGATGAGAGTGACATCCGAGAACTTAATTTGTTTCAAACTTATTTCATTAGTTGTTGTATCTCAGTTAAGACCTAACACATTTTGAATTTTGGGAATGTCAGAATTTGGATAGTCCTCTTGTATTTTATTCCTCAAAAGCTTGGACATAGGGCACTATGATGATGATCCCTTTTGCATTTAAAACAAAGTCTTAGTTTAGTCTTACAGTCCGCGGAAGTGCGTTCGGAATTCATACAGATTATACAACACCCCAGTTCCTGAAGTTTTCCTACTCTAGAAGCATAATCTGGATACTGTTGAGAAGATGCACTGGAATGTTGCTTACCACAAAATGCACAAACTTTCCTGTCCTTTACCATGGAAGGTTTTACTTCCTTAATTTCATCAGCTTGTCCGTTCCTTGTTTTTAATACTTTATCCTCAGCCTTTAAGGAACTGAGGAAAGTACCTATCTCTTCCTTAGGCACATACTTAGTCTTCTCTGACTTAAGTTTCCCAGCCAGTTGGTTAGTGGGTGTTTTCTTTATTTCAGTGTTCTGTTTAATCTCAGTAGGTTTTACTGTTCCTTGCAAATGTTTACAGAGTTGCATCAAGCCTTCCTCAGTCTCTTCGCAGGAGAAATTATCCTTTTGATACCTACCATACAAGGCATCCTTGGTTTTTGGTAGAAGCTTTAAGGACACAATTCTTGAAAGCACCCAATTTGATGCCTTAATATTTTCGTAAGTACCTAAGGCCTTTAAATTACAACTCAGTGCAATTCTAAAGTTTTGCAAGGAATCAAAATCATGTATAGGTATAGGTAATTCAATTAGAGCCTTCAGTAATTGAGTAATAATTTGCTCCCTGTCTTCGTAGTTTTGTCTAAGGACAGTCCAGGCCACCTCATAATTATTTTCTTCAACTGATAATTCTTGTATCAGCTGATATGGTGTTTCTTTGACTTGTCCTAACAGATATGTGAGTTTGCTGACCTTAGGGAGATCTATCATGTACTGAATATCTGAAGTGATCCCAAAAGAATTTCCAGTTCTGCTCCCCATTAAACTCCGGAAGCGTTATTTGTGGTAACACAGTTCTACTCCACTGATCCACAATTTGTGTTTCCGCGGCAGTCTCAGCTAATTTTGACTCTAGTGTCTTTACTACAGTTAAGTATTCTAATTTACCTTCAAACTTCGTAGTTTCTGACTCTAAGAGTTCCTTATCATCAGCCTTTACTATTGCCTCTTCTAAAGTTATATAAGCTTCATACTTATTCCATCGGTCATTCAGTATATTTAGAAGACTATTTAATTTCTCCCTGGACAGAGATATTTCGTCCAACGATTGTTTGCAGTCATTTATGGCTCTAGTTACCTATCCTGCCTTACTACTAGAAGATCTTTGCAACAACGAAACAGACATGTTGACTGATTTCTAATTTAATAATTAACAATGAGTTTCAACTACAAATTTACCTCAGCTTAGCAATTATCTGATTATTCTAAATTTTGAAGAGGGTAGGGAGTAGGTCTGTAATATCAAGCCTATTCCCCTGGGTTATTAAACCTCTAGGGTTGTATTTATCCCCCCACTTAATTTCCAAATACTCTTTTTCCGGGTCAGCTAATTAATCATTTAAATTTTGAGGAGTGTAGGGATTAGGTCCGTAACTTCAACCTATCTCCCTGGGTTATTAGACCTCTAGGGTTATATTTTATCCCCACACCCAGTATCCAAAACATCCATTTTCCTTGAACTCGGAATGTACGTATTTCCACATCATCCACTGCAACCGAACGTGGTTGTAAGTTATGCCCAACAGAGCAACTTTAAACACATTCACCGCTCCGGCACACAACTGTCCTCCTCACTCTCTGGGGACACCAAAAATGTGAGAAATATATGACTTTGTATAAATCGGTATCCTATGTTGGGGCACCAAGATGTACGAAAATTCTAGTATTTTCTAGTAAACAACTAGTAGGTCCTTATTCGTCCCTAAGATTGTGCTTAAGTAATTTCAAACAAGTCTTAGGGTTACGTGAACCGTAACTTACACCTTAACTCACCTAACTATTCCTCTTCTATCGCCTAGCTAATCCCCCTTTGCATTGGCCAATTGGTAAAGGTTACTTAGCTAGAGAGCCTGCTTTTCTGTTGGTTGCTTGGACAGTCAAGCGTCCTTGAGGTGTGTATGTACAAATGTGCTAGCTCGACGACGTCTACGAGCAGAGTGAGCGAACTAAGCAAGCCTCTATCTCCCTCATAAAATGGTAGAGGTGCCAACGATTAATTAATTACAGTGCTAAATACAGTTAGCTTACATCATGATATATACAGGGCGAATCTAACTAATTGATCTTAGTTTAATTAAACTAAAGGCAAACCAAATCTTCCCTTTATCTGTATATGTTAAATCCAAATCTGCTTTTACATTATGGTCTTTTCATATTCAGACACGTCATCTAACACGCAGACGCAGTTTAGGTTAGTGGAAATTCCCAAGTAATTACACATATTTACTATATAGTTGTCCATGAGGGTTAAACGCAGTAGCATTTAATTTATCAATGATAAGAATTATTAAAGAGAACGTAATATCTGGGTTGTAAAAACCACTTGAATAGTTGTTAACGATCTCAGGTTTTCCTCTGTACTCTACCCAGGGACGACTATTTTAAAAAGTAGAAAACGCAACTTCCCTGGAGGAAAATATTTCCCACAATGCTCATCAGTACAAGTTTCTCTAACTGTCAACACCAAACTACATGCACATTACATACTACACTTCCTTTTCAAAATTTTGAAATAAATAGGATCCAATAACAAAGCTTCTGAGTCCCCAGGAGGGGAAGGGGACCATAAATGCTCCCATCATCCGCCCCTCTCCCAGTGATGACTCAACGAGCTGCCTGGAACCACTGTCTGACTCAATTCTTCTTCGTTTCTGCAACATTCGCAGCCTTTCCTCTATCTTTCTGTTGAGCACCACCTCTCCTCTAAACCTCACCTTCTCTTCTTAACTGAGAGTCAGCTGTGTGAAACAACTGATAGCAAACCCATTTCTGTATCTTCCTACTTTCTCTATACTCATTTCAAAGCCAAAGGTAGCTGTTGTGTATATGTACACAACGACTTATCTTGCTCTCGTGTTCCTGAACTTGATTCTTCTGAATTCTCTGCTCTCTGGCTTTGGATTTCCTGTCATTCACTGACTAAATATAACTGTGCTGTTTACTTATCTCCAAATTCTGCCGACTATGGAAAATTCTTCGACTATCTTACTTCTACAGTGGAACACATCCTATCCGTTTCTCCTTTCTCTGAAATCTCCATTCTAGGAGATTTCAGTATTCACCACCACCCTTGGCTCTCCTTTCCATTCACCAATCCACCTGGTGAACAAGCCCACATCTTTTCTATCCTTAATGACCTAGTGCAGCTTGCATAGCACCCTGACCGTATCCCTGACCATCCTGGAGAGAGTTCCAGCATACATGACCTCTTCCTTACAACTAATTCTTCTGCTTACATTGATAATCTTTCCTCTGCTTTGGGCTCCTCTGATCACAACCTTAGAACCTTAGCCTGTCCTATTACTCCAGTATAGCCTGTGGACCCTCCAAAGAAACTGAGGTTGTGGCACTTTGGGGCTGCTGATTGGGAGGCCCTCAGTCATTATATCTTTGATTTGCCCTGGAATGATTATTGCTTCTCTGGCCATGCACCATCTGAGTGTGCCTCACGCATTACAGAGGTTATACTTTTGAGCATGAAAGCATACATCCCTTACTCATATCTTTGATTAATGTAGAAAAAGCCTTAGTTTAACCACACTTGTTCTAATGCTGTCAACAGCAAGGAGAGGGCCTTAAATAGGTGTTTTTGTTTGTTTGTTTCCGCCCGAAGTCATGCAAAGTCTGTTCTTCGCTTTGCTAAAAATGATTTCATCCGTACTAGAGGCTCTCAACTCTCTGACTCAAATTCTTCCCACTCATTCTGTCACCTTGCCAAAAACATTTCTCAAACTTTACCTCATCATCCTTCCCTCCTCTTTTCTACTCTGATGGTTCTGTAGCTATTTCTTCTACAAATAAAGCATATCTCTTCGCTCAGTCTTTCTCCTCCAGTTCTACCTTAGACGATTCCGGTGATGTTCCTCCATCACTTCCCCCCTCTGACTTCCTCATGGATGACATTAACCCACGGCATCCCATCGACGTTCTTTAACGTCAACACCTTTTGTCACTGCCAATCCCGTCGACGTACATAAACGCGAAAAAATTTCAAGGTCCTTAATTTGCACAATTTTAAATTTTCGCGAGTGATTTTTGGTACGTATACACGTGACACCTTCCTCTACAAGATGCCAGGCAGGGACAATGCCTTACCCAGCATGACCTCCTCCCCCCCCTGCATGCCATTGTCTCAGCAATTCACTTGTTATCAGTGACCTGGCCAGTATAGCCATGTCATGCCAAGGTACGAAATTCAGGGCCAGAGTGATTCCCCAATCAATGACAATGTGGAGGATAAACTTTACATAGCATTAGAGGAAGAAACAGTTAGAAATGATGATCAGGTAATGTGGCAAAAAAAGGTCAGGTATTAGTGAGTGAAACAATGCTTATAATGCCTATATTGCTGCTTGAAAACCAATATACTCTCGTACTACATATAAATTCGTACCAAGTAAATAAATAAATACCGTTTATGAGTGGTGTGAAATAGTTATCCTCCCATAGAACTCGTTTTCTTTGGTGCCAGCCTGATAGAAAACCCAGTAAGGTAAGGAGGTACTCCTACCTGCATCGAGTATTTTAAACCTCAGGTGAGCGATTTCTCTATGAATTTTCGATGTTTCTCACCAAAAGCGAAGGTTTGAGCCCCAAAAAAATGTTGTCCTAAAATGGTCGGGATTGGGGGGAGTCAGTGGTGGAAAAGTGGTCGGGATGGGGCGGGTTAAAATTTCTTCAGCTGATGTATTTTCTGCCATCATGGGCCTCAACACTAACTAGGCATATAGGCTTAATGGGGTCCCTCCCCTCCTGTTGTCCTCAAGAACTGTGCTTCTCTGCCTACACCCTGCCTTGGTAAACTTTTTTACCTTGGCTATCAGCTTGTACCTTTCCTTCTTGCCTAAATATTGCTCTCATTCAGCCAGTCCCAAAGAAGGGTGACCATTCCCAACCCTCTAACTATCGCCCAATAGTTTTAACATCCTGTCACTCACAAGTTTTCGAGTCTATTCTTAACAGAAAAAATTTAAAACATCTTTCCTATCACAACCTTCTTTCTGACAGCCAGTATGGGATCAGTCAAAGCTCCATTGGCAGTATTCTCACCTACCTTTCAGACTCCTGGTTATCCTCGTATCGGGACTTCGGCGAAAGCTTTGCCATTGCACTTGACATCTCAAAGGCTTTCGATCGAGTCTGGCATAAATCTTTAATTTCTAAACTACCCTGTTAAAGTTTTATTCTTTCTATCTCTGCCTTCATCTATAGCTTCCTTTCTGGTCATTCTATGGCTACTCTTGAAGATGGCCACCTTTCTTCTAGACCTATCAACAGTGGTGTTCCTTAGGTCTCTGCCCTACCATCAACTCTCTTCCTTTTATTCATCAATGACCTTCTAATCTGTACATCTAACCCTATCCACTCATATGCTGATGATTCCACTCTTCACCTTTCCATTGAATTCTCAGTGTCCATCTCATCATTTACATCAGCAGACAAGGGATGAGACTATAGCACACCTAATGTCTGACTTGGCTCGTATCTCTCACTAGAGTAAAAATAATCTTGTTTTTAATGCATCAAAGACTCAGTTCTTATACCAATCAACCGTACAGAATCATCCGCAGGAGTACCCACTAATGTTTATTAATATCCAGCTCAATCCTGCATCATCCTTAATCATTCTTGGGATTTCATGCTCTTGGGAGTTATCTTGGAAAGATCATATTACATCTCTTGTAAAATCTGCTTTTAAGAGATTAGGTGTGCTAACCCGACTCCGTACCTTTTTTACCCCTGCACAGTTGTTGACTTTATACACGGTTTATATTCTCCTCTGTACAGAATACAATTGTCATATGTGGGGAGGCTCCCCACATACAGCTTTCCTCAATAGGGTGAAGTCAAAGGCTTTTTGTCTCATTAACTCTCCTCCTCTTACTGGCTCCCTTCAACCTCTGTCTCTTTGCTGCACCACTGCATTTTTTTCTCCTTTCCATCACTACTTCAATGGTTATTGCTCCTTTGAATTGTCTGCTTGCATCCCTCCACCTCAACGATGGATGTGTAGCACCCGTCTGGCAACAAACTCTCATCGCTTTTCTGTCCATCTCTCTAATGCAAGAGTTACTCCCAGTCCTTCATTTACGCAAGAGGTCAACTCTGGAACTGTCTCCGTCTGACTGTATTTCCTACTTCATATTTTTTTTTTTTTTTTTTTTTTTTTATGTGTCCGACTCTGGGCATAGGCTTCACAGCCTGCTATCAAGGCCGAGCAGTCCTCCTACATACCATACACCTCTATATGATCTTTAGTCTTTCACATGCAGTGTGTCCAGACATCCCGAAATGAACGGATCATGAATTTGGCTCTGTTTTGTATTGTTTTTACTTTGTTCTTGGAAGGAACGGTTTCCGGGCTCCTGGCCTTTGGTTCCATTTTCCTTGCATATATATATATATATATATATATATATATATATATATATATATATATATATATATATATATATATATATATATATATATACTGCTTTAGGAGCTTGAGAGGCAAGCTAGTCTTCACAAGCTCACAGACGCTTTGCTGTCTCAGGAACCTTGAAGGTTTCAGAGATCGAGTGGCATCAACCCGACTCGAGTCAAGGTACTTTCTGGCTTAGGTGATCATTTTTATATGTGCCAGGGATTTTATATTGATGTATTAGGCCCATTTAGGTACAAAAAAAAATCCAAAATCAGGTCACAAGCTCACAGACACTCAGCTTTCTCAGTAGGCCTAACCTCGAAGTTTTCAGAGGTAGAGTGGCACCAACCTGACTCGATTCAGCCAACTATCTGGCTTAAGTGATTACTTTTATTAGTGCCAGGGATCTTATATTGATGTATTAAGTCCATTTAGCCAGGAAAAAAATCCAAATTCGGCGGCATAGAGGGGTATTAGTTCTTTTTTTTTCTTTTATTTGTTTTGCCCAGAGGGGTTCGGGGTGATAATACTGACAAAAACAAGAAGCTTCGTCATTTATATGGCGAAACTTAATAATAATAATAATAATAATAGTAACTAAATACCTATTTACTTATTGTGTATCCACAATAAGGAAACTCCACCATAACTATTTATGCTATATAAGGTATGATGTTCAGGCACCATAAACTAGTCTGTGACCTTTAAGAATTGTTCAAGGTCATTCATATTTGGAACATGTACTTAGATTAACTTAAGGTAATTTCTTGTGTAAAATCAACAAGACCTAAAGACAAAGGTGTGGGAGAAATATATGATGCATGGGTACATTTTACATTTGTCTCAATAACTAGCTTACTGTATGCTTAACTGTAACCATATAACTTTCAGATAATAAGAATGACCACAGTATGTTATATTTCTGTAAAGTTCAGCTTTATAGCTTTTATGGTTTTCTCAAAAATGTGTTGCAAAGAAAACACAGAAGAGATTTGAATTTTTCACTTTCCACTAGGCTACGTTGCAAATATTCAGCCAAAAGTCAGGAAACTTCTTTATCACAAGATTTTCAACCAACCTGCTCTACCTCAATTGGTTCCTGACAGATTTCATTTTCAAATATGCATTTTTTGCACCATTAATGACTATATCACCTTGAAAAATAGGTCAAGGTCAATTATATCTGGCACATGTACCTGGGTTACCCTAAGGTACCTTCCTGTATAATATCAAGATCTAAGAAAAATATCAAGATCTAAGAGAAAAAAGTGCAGAGAAAAATAGTAGCAAATTTACCCAAATGATCAAGTTAGCCATACAAGGGGCAAAATTTCATAACAATATTAATAATAATAACTCTTTAACTATTACACATGTGTAACCACAATCAAAACACTTTGCTCTCTCTCACTCTACACACACACACACACACACACACACACACACACACACACACACACACACACACACAAGGTGTGTTTAATTAAACAAGACCTAAAGACCCAAAGGTATCATCTTGTGTATCATCAACACGATCAGGAAACTTCGCCATAATTTATGTTGTTGTTGTAGATTTTCCCTACCATAAAGAAGGGGAACGGGCCATGGCCCATCAGGGGATGAAAAAAACAGAAAAATAAACTAAAAACAGGAGCTGTAGTGTTTGTTACTGATGAAGTTGTTTGTTGAGATTCGTCCACATAATTGAATAGAATGGACACGGGCAGGTGAAGCCCGTCAAGGAAATAAGCAAGTCAGGTTCAGGGGGTGTATCTACCGGGCTGGTGGGTATAAATAAATAGTGCTGAGCAGGGCTGAGATAGGTGAAAGAGCGACAGTCTCAGCAGCTGAGTCAAATGCTAAGACTTGTCTTTCAAGGGCGTCTCGTAAGTTGGAGCGAAGGGTGGCAGTGGAGGGGCAGTCCAATAATTAGTGAAGGAGGGGCCACTCGTCACTGTCGTGGCAGTACGGTCATGGTTCTGGGTCACTGTTGGCTATTTGTGAGATGCAGGGGAAGCCAGTCACAGGCGGCACAATCGCACTATGAGGTAGTTAGGATTGATTGGGGGGGGGGGCTCATAGTGAGCGGCTTTCGCATACCAACAGGCAGAGTGCGAACCTTCTGCAACTTGCTCTTCAATGTTCTTCCTGAGTCAATTTCCAGATGGCAGCATGCACTCTGTGATTGATCTGTGAGAGATTTGGACTTAGTGGATAAGTAATGCTGGAGTAATAGTGGCAGAACGTGCAGCAGCATCGGCTAGTTCATTGCCAGCAATGCCTACATGACTGGGGATCCAGTGGAGGAATACTGCACCTCCATTTATTGCGATGTAGTCAGCCACTGCTGCATTGGAGGTCAGCAGGCCTACATTATCAGCGAAGTGTCGTGTGCGAATACTGTGCAGAGACGAGAGCGAATCTGAGTAGATGACTATGTGCCTGTGATGGCGGCAAAGTGCACTTCTGAGGATGCCTAAGATGGTGACGAGCTCTGTCTCATACACGGTGGACCTGGTGGGAAGCCTCCAGGTCTTGACATGACCCTTGCTGAAGAATGCAGCACCTGCTTCTCCCTCAGCAGTGACTGACCCGTCAGTATAGTACTCAACTGTCCCTGGGGTCCAGAGTGATGCTGTTCTTTGGAGACCATCCTGACGAATGAGGGCTGGCAGAGATGCTCTAGGGTGGTCGTCAGGTGGGGCAAGACTCTGGATCACCGGGGACAGCCATGGAGGAGAAGGAGTATAGATGAGATCGGTCAAGTCAGGGCCTCCCTGAAAGGCGTCAATGATATTAAAGTAGTGAATTATGCTAGCAGTGTAGTGTACTCAGTCCATTCTTGGGTGAGGATGGGGGGGGCTTGCAAGTGTGTGTTGCAACAGCTCAGAGACAGGCAGTTGCAACCTGAGCTTGTAGAGCTGTGCAGTGTCTGCTATCGATCGACTCCATACTCTGTGTTGGAGTGAGGTGAAGCCACTCTCCATTCTGAGGTTCTCAGTACGTGTCCATGGAGGAGCTCCCAACATCACACGTTGTGCACAGTTCAGCAGGAACTCAAGGGAGTGAACTTGCACACCTGAAAACCCTACAAGACAGATTGTACTATAGTCGACCAGTGAGCGGATAGTGTGTGTGTGTGTGTAGAAAGTCCTGAGGACACGGTATGAGGCACCAAGAGTGTGATGGGAGAAGGCATTGAGTGCAGAGATTCTTGGAATAGCTCGCTCCCGTAGGTACCAGCTATGAATGTTGAAAGTTGTGTGACTATCAAACCACACCCCCAAGTACTGATGGCTGCAAACATTTTCGAGCTGGTGTCCCCCTAGGTAGAGTGGGCGTTCAGGGGGACATAAGCCGAAGGAAAGGCACTTGGTCTTCTCAAGATTAATCTTGAGGCTCAGTTCGCAGCATCTGTCATGGAGGTGGGTTAGAGCAATCGGTGCATGACTGTAACAGTCACTACGGGACAGAACAAGCACCAGATTGTCGGCATAACAGAGCAGGAAGATGCCCCTGACGAAGTCGATCGACAACAGATTTTCTACGAGAATGTTGAAGAGGAAAAGACTGGGCACACCTGAGGGGTGACATTTACATGTGGGTAAGAAGTGAAAGCTGTCCCTGAAAGCGGACTCTGGCAGCATGATTAACAAAGTTGCGGATCCATGCGAGGAGCCTGCTGCAGGCTCCTCTACTGACAAGTGCTGTTAAAATGGCATCGGGATCAGCTAGCTCAAATGCCTTCTCGAGATCGAGGAAGAAAGCCTTTTTCCGGCTGTTTCACAGTTCCCCAGAAAGGAGGCTAGGCAATGTTGGGCGCTTCTGCCAGGGAAGTAGGCAAAAAGCTGCGAGAGCAGCAGGCCTAGTTTCCAGGTGAGATGAGAAAGGACCAGCCTGTCAGCTGTCTTTGCCAAGCAACTGAGGAGTGATATGGATCCCTTGGCATCAGGCTCGTGTGGCTTGGGGATGGGGTGTATGATGGCTGTCTTCCACGAACTAGGGAGCCATTCTTCTACCCATGAGTGGTTGACAAGGCTGAGGATGTTAGCTTTACCATTCTGTCCTGATCTCGCAAAGAGGGAGTAGGTGAGGCCGTCGGCAACTGAGGCGGTGTCTATCTTGCCATGGAGGGCCTCGTCTAGTTCCCCGCAGGTGAAGAAATGGTCAGTGCTGTCAGGGATCAGGCAGGTAGGATCGACTGAGTCCCAATTGGGCCCCTGAGATGCGCCTGCATATCTCTGACTGTCTGGGGAAGGTTGGTAGGTGAGGTCCTCTCGGCAAAATCAGTGGCCAGGCAATTGGTCTCACTTGCGTGATCAGGATGGGAAGGGGTTTTGGGGGGCCTGTTGCCTGAGATGTTTTTGATCTTCGTCCACATCTCCTTTAAAGAGGAGTGTGAATCGAGAGATCAACACCATCCTATCCAGGCCTCGTTTCTTAAGCATCGTTTTTCTTGTGAAACATGCTACTGCAGCCAGGTGATTCTTGGTGATGGAGGAGGGCCATATCCTGTGAGCCTTGCAAGCTGTATTTAAGTCTGTGATTTAGCTCGCGTACTCTCTCGTCATAGAACCAATTGTCTTTGATGAGAGAAGTAGGCAGCTTGGAGTGTGGAATGCTGTCTCCAGCAGAACACCTGAGGGCGTTAGCAACATACTCCACTTGATCATTGAGGGAAAGGCGGGAATAGGCGGTTCCTACTATGATCTCTACTGCCTTCTCGTACTCTGACCAGCGAGCTCTGTGCAGGTTCCATCGGGGTGGCGGTGGTGGTGGAATTGTTGCCACCTACAGTTTCATCACCATGGCAAAGTGGTCACTGGTGAAGAAGAGATGCAGGGACCATGCAGTCACGCCGGCCAAAGACGAGGAGACAAGTAAGAGATCAAGATGGCTGCCTCTGACATAGGTAGGTTCAGAGGGGTCGATCCATAGGGAAACACCCTCAATTTCCTCGAGGGTCATGGCAAGGTGTCACCCTGCTTCGTCTGCTGGTTGGGGCGAGGAGAGGATAGGGTGGTGGGCATTCAGGTCCCCACCTATGAGCATAGGCACTGTAGCAGCAAGGGTCAGGATCTCACCCAGATAGAGAGTATTGTCATGCCTCCTATATATGTTAAAGATGTTAAGGGAGAAGGTGGCGAGTTGCAGGACTATGCCCTGCACCTTGACACCCTCTTCACATGATATAGGAGGACTGAACTCAGACCAGGGGATGTGATCTTTCACAAGTATGGCACATCCTCGCGTTTCACCCTGGATCTGGGGGAGAAATTAATCCCCGAAACCACCGAGTCTAAAAGTGGAGTCCCAGGAGACGCGTTTCTTGCAAGAGGATGATGTGAACATCCTCTCTGACAGCAACCTCTTGAAGAAAGCGAGCTTGCTTCAAGCACCTAAGCAGTTCCACTGCAAGACTCGGAGAGGGGCGGCATAGTTAGGTGTAGGTAGGGGGTTGGTGGGGTCGTCTTCAAGGAGGTTTCCTCCGTGGGGAGGTGGAGGGCTCACTTTTCCTCCTCGATCTTTGCTGAGGTGGGGATAAGCCCAGATTTGGCAGTGGGCTGAGGGTGAGGGTGACGCAGAGATGGAAGTGAGGGAGGCAGGGAGGTGGCGGAGGTAACTGCATGAGGCTTTGTTGGTGGGGTGGCAGGTTGTGGAGGGGTGTGAAGTTTTCATTCTACCACACACTGCACAAGGGAGTCCACCGCCTTCATGAAAGGCCTGGAATCTAACTGGCGGCCCAGGGCTTCCCCTACTAAATGGCCCACACATTGCACCATGTCTTGGCACATCAGACAGAGTTCCTCCACCGAGAAAAGTATCTAAGGGGTGCCGGAGTTGTGGCATGTGTCTTGTGGTGGCGAGGGAGGAGTGCGAGCTGTGGTTAGAGGAGGGGGGAGCTGGGGAGACCGTGGTGGAGGGGTGTGGCTGGTGAACTGGAGGAGGAGGCAATTCTTCCATTACAAGAGGGGGGAGTGATGAGGCCTCCAGCTTCCTCTGGGTTCCCCAGATGAAAGTCCCTGGGGGGGCTGGCTTGTCGGTGGTGGGTTGGTGCTCTTGCACCCACTCGACCTGGTGATGGCGGCCATGTTGAGCCAGAGCTACCCTGGATGAGCACTTTGGGTGCCAGGTGTGGTGCCTGCTGGTGCAGTTTGGGCAGCTGGCATCGACTGTCTCCCCCGCCTTGAATTTGACGAGGCAGACATCAGTGTCGTGCAGACATCGGTGTCGTTGCTCCTGCTGCAAATCCCGCACATGACAGGATGGTTGCAGTTCGCCTTGTGATGGCCGTAGCAGTGGCACCTGAAGCACCGCAGGGGTTCTGGGGTGTAGGGGCGGAGGTGGCAGGTGCCCTAAATGCCCATGTTGATCTCTGGTACATGAGGGCTACAGAGAGTCGTGATGACTTGTCAGGTCTCCTCCCGGCTTCCCGCATTTTGGCAGCGAACCGCTGCCTCCATCAGCTCATGTCCCAGCAGGAGTTCTGGGTCCCAGCAACGAGGGAAGCCCATCACAGTGTCTTGGTGATTTTCCAGCTGGAAGCTAGCTCCGTCATCTTGATGATGAAGGCCTCGTCCTGGGCGGCAGCCCGTAGGTGGAGGTAGGTCTCCTCCTCCAAGGGCACGAGAATGGAGCTCCCATCTCTCCCCATATCAAGGGTGCATCTCAGTCCAGGCAGGTGTGCCTTGAGAGCAGCTACGGCCTCGTAGCTGGTCTTGTAACCCTGCTGGGCCGAGATGAGGAACACTGGATATGGGGAGGTGGATGGAGGGCGTGTTGCCATAGATACCGATAGGCCGGAAACCGAGAGGAGGGGGGGGCGTCATTGGGACTTGTGGCTTGCTGCAGGAGGAGTGATGTTTTCCTGCTGGTGATCGTGGCATTTGCAATTGGGCTCAGAGGCTGAGTCACTGGCAGTTTCCATCAGCTTGTGAATAGAGCAGATTTAGTGGGGCAGTGAGCATAGGCGGAAGGGTTGACATGAGATGGGGTCGTGGGGGAATCTGAGGTGCTGCTTGTAGCTGAGGCAGGGTGTTGGTTACTCCCTGATGCAATGGTGGGCGAATCCCCAGGGGAAGAGTCAGAGCTGGAGGTGGAGGGGTGTCTCACCCTCTTAGCCCCTGATGAACTAGAATTGGAGGGGGCTTTCCCCTTGGCACTAAGGAGTAGCGGGGCAGCGAAGGTATTGGCAGGGCACCCGGGCTTGGCAGAGGTGGCACGGGGCTTGCTTGAGGTGGTGGAGGCAGGTTTCCCCTTGTGCAGACTGGTTGAGGTGGGGTAGCATGGCTTTTGAGTTATGTGGCAGGGCAGGAGAGATGGCCCAGGGGGCCTTGAGGGCTGAGATGCCTGCATGGCCAAGAGCGAGACACCAAAAAAAAAAAAGAGGAAAAGAATAAAATAAATAGAAAGAAGAGGGGATAAAGAGCTGGCTTACTGGCGGTTCCCTACAGTGACGGGGGCCTAAACTCCCCACCCTCTAAAGGGCGTTGAGGGAGACCCCGCAACTGACCCGTGACGGATATGCCTAACCTAGCCCTAACAGATGCCTACCCTTGCCGCCTTCAGTAAGCAGGCCTCAAAGGCCACCCCTCATGGAAATGCCCTAACAGCACCCCTTAAGGGTTTGGCTTCATACTACGGCAGGGACTCTAAGTGGCAGACCGGAAAGCCAGTAGAAAAGACTAGAGAAAGTAAAGTAAAAACTCAGAATGGAGAAAGTCGCTCACAGCGAGAAAAAAATATCAGATCAGCAGCGAGAAAAAAGGTGAATAGTGAGAAAACTGTGCCAGCAGCGATCTGTCTGAGGAAGCTGGAACCCACAGTTCACTACTGGGGCAGGCATGTGTCTGTTGCATCTGATATGCGGGAACCTTGGTGAAGTACAAGATATTTATAATATAAACAAGATCTGAAGACCCTAAAGTAACTTCTTGTGTATCAACACGATCTGAAGACAAATATGTCGAAGTGTGCAAGTGTAAATTTTACGTTTCTCAGTAACTAGCTAACTTTATGCTTATCTGTAACCATATTCCTTTCATATCGTAAGAGGGATAACAGGCATACTGTATATCTGGAAGGTTAGAGCTGTAAAACTTGTGTGGTTTTCTCTAAAATTTACCAAGAAAAAAGAGAAAATTTTAAATGCGGTACTTTCCACTTCGCTAAATGGCAATATATTAGGCCAAAATTATTCACCAAACATTTTTATCATACGATTTTCAACTAAATAGCTGTATCTCACATAACTTCGGAGATATTTCACCATATATGCAGTTTTTAGAATAAAAATGAGTATATCACCTTGAAAAACTGGTCAAGGTCATTTATATATGGCACAAGGACTTGGATTACACTACGATACCGTCATGTGTAATATCATCAAAAATTAAGGAAAAAAGGTGCAAAGGAAAAATACTAATAATACTGACGAGAACTCGAAGATTCTCCATTTGTATACTGTAACAAAGCTTAATACTAATGAGGAGAAAATAATAATAATAATAATAATAATAATAACAACAACAACAACAATAATAATAATAATAATAATAATAATAATAATGGAGAACTTGGGCCCCAAGCTGTCGACACACAGTATTGCTCGGTGTGCCTCCGCCAAACTTTGTGCACAGATTCGCCATACATTCTCCATGACCTTGCTGACCTAATCAGTTCATCCCACCATCACCATGCTGGCTAGGGTGAGGGTCTGAGTCAGGTCACTCCTGATGAAAGTTTTTGTTGGGGGGGGGGGCAGGGGAAACTCAGTGGAGCTGGCCGGGTCGGAGAAGTTAAAAGCAAAAAGCTGGGAGGAGGAGAGAGAAGTGATGAGTTTTGGCCGAGATGGGGAAACAGATTGCCCCATCAGGAGGCCAACCCCGAAAATCCCGACCGGGAATGGATAATGCGCCCCTGTATAAACCCTTGCCCTCCCCTCCCCTCCCCTTCCATTCTCCTAGCCCTTTCCCTTCCCCCACTATCCCTCCACATCATTGGTTCATATTCTCTTTGGTTAAGGGCACTCCCTACCAGACTATTAATACATACTGACACTTAAGCTTTATATAGGTGTAATATGCAAAATAAATAATTATAGAAGAGTTAATGAGTTCCTAAACCAACGAAAACACACACACACACACACACACACACACACACACACACACACACACACAGGAAAGACATAGGACAGAGGGAAATTCAGTTATTACTGGGCTGGCACTCCTGGGATGCTGCCTTGGCCCACAGCCATAGAGAGGGGAGAGAAGTGGAGGAAAGGAGGGAGGTGAGAAGAAAAGATGGTTAAAATGAGACTAAAGGTAACCTAGGTCGACCTCATAATAATAACCTTCATCTTTGATCACTTGACTTTCCTGACCTAATCAGTTCACAGTCCTTCCATTTTTTTTTTTTTAATAACAGAACGGAGGAAGGAAAAACAAATGAATAAGAAAAAAAATGATCCATACACCAGATTACTGGTGTCTTCTGTTCATAAAATATCTGTAACAGTTAGACTTGAACAGCTGTGGGTTGAAATTTGGTGGGAAACAACTCTGGGGAAGTGAGTTCCAGAGAGATGTAGTTTGGGGAATGATAGAATTTTGATAGGCAGAAGTTCTGCAATATGGCTGTGTGACATTCCAGTCATGAGTGTTACCAGATGTCCGTGTGGCACGAGGGAAGGCATGCAGAGGTGGTACCATGGATGCAACTTCGTCTGAGCATTTGCTATAAAAATATCTGTAAAATAATGCAAGGGAGGCAACATTCTTCTTACTTGCAGGGGAGGTAGTTTATTTGTAATGGCAGGGTTCTTGAGAATTCTAAGAGCTTTGTTCTGAATTTTGTCTAGTTGTTTTAATGTAATCTCTCCACATCCATTCCACAAGGATGAGCAATATTCAGGCTGAGAACGCACATGACATAAATTATAGCTAACTGCTCATCAGTGAAGAAGCTACGGACTCTGTACAATAATCCAGTTTTTTTTTAGGCTGTTTTTGCAAGTGATCTAACATGAGAGGTCCAGCTAAGGGCATTGTTAAATGAGACGCCAAGAATTTCAGTACTTTTGGAGATGGGAATATTAGTAGCTCTGAAGGTAATGTACGAATCTGGCAATATCTGTCTATTAGTAAATTGCATACATTTAGTTTTACTAGCATTAAATGAGGCAAGGTTGTTTTGTCCCCTTTCACTAATCGTAGATAGGTCTTGATTTATGGAGATGGCTGTACTAGATGAGAGGTAGAGATATTAGACTTTGTAAATGCGTGTCTGAGTGTGAATGAACTATATAGTGTTGTCATCCACGTATGAGTGGATGGGGTTGTGGGTGACAGATAAGAGATCATTAATATTTACCAGGAATAGGGTTGGTGCCAGGACTGATCCCTGCTGCACGCCGGCATTAATTGAGTGAAAATTGGAATATACATCATCTACATTTACTCATATTTTCCTGTCACTAAGATATGAAGAAATCAAAGGAACAAAAGACGTTTGTCCATACCAAGGGAGTTTAGACGGCAGGGAACGGTCCCATACTCTGTCAAAAGCTTTAGAAATATTAAGGGCTAATGCATGAGTTTCTCCATGTAGATCAATTGATTGATGGATGGTATGAGTTAGGAGACTGAGTATGTCAATGGTGGATCTTTCGTGGAGAAAACCATATTGTCTATCACTAATTTAGTTGTTGGGTTTAAGATGTTTAACAATGTGCTTATTAATTAAAGTTTCAAATACCTTACCAAGAGAAGATGTGACAGCCATTGGTCAGTAATCAGAGGGGTCAGAGGAACTTCCTTTCTTCGGAATTGGGTGGATATTGGCTTCTTTCGGTGAATTTGGGAATGAAGAAGTACGTATGCAAGTTCAGGGGAACACTTTTTCAAAAAAATTGGCGGAATTCTATCTGGCCCTGGAGCTTTGTTGGTACGTAAATTGTCTATGATGGATTTTACGTATCTTGTCTGTATTTTAAGTGGGGCAATTTCGGGAGAGTCAAGTTTTAGTACTGGGACATACTACCTGGTATCGTCTATGGTAGAATTTCTGGCAAATGTACTGGCAAAAATATCAGCTTTCCCACGCGGGTTTTAGTGGGGGAATGCAAGATGACTTGTTAAAGTTATCATTGGAAGAATTAAGAGTTGACCAGAATATTCTATTGTCATTAGGGTTGTTAAGTAGTTTTGATGTTTGCTTTTGAAGAAAGTTTGATTTCTTTAGATTTATTACAGCTTTAGCATGATTTCTAGCAATAATATTAAATTGAGAGAGTTATTCAGATGTTTTTTTTATTTTAAGTAAGAGTTATATGCTAATGACTTATGGGCTGTTGCTCCGGCACAGTTGCCATCAAACCATGTTGGAGAGTTTGACCTTTTAGTGAACTGTTGACTTCGTATGATTAAATCCAAACCAGCAAGTATTGAGTCGCAAATGTGGGACTGGGTAGAATTGGGATCCCTAGAGAAGAAAGACTGCCATGGAATGTCAGCCAGATAATTTCTAAATCCATCCCAGTTTGCCCTATCAATGTGCCCTCGGGTCACCCAGACAGGTTCAGAACGGGGAGGTGTGGGGGGGTTAACTAATGAGGTATTGACGAGATTGTGGTCAGAGGATCCAAGTGATGACAGTACCCCTATCCTCTATTGATCTGGATTATTTGTCAAGAATAAATCCAAGAGATGGGCATTATGGTCAGGATTATCAGCTATTCTGGTTGGTTGCTTTACCAGTTGGGTGAGATTAAACAATTCTGCAAACAGCTCACACTTTAGACCAGCATCGTCAGACCTGGCAGAATGCAATAACCATTCAACGTTATGTATGTTAAAATCACCCAAAATGGTAATTTCAGTGCTAAGGGCAAGGTTAAGGTTACTCAACTGTGTGGCTATGGAATCAAATACACCGGGTTCCGAAGAAGCACTGGGGGAGCGATCTATCTATCTATCTATTGCCAGACGCCTCAGTCCCGTTTGGGGTGGCCACAAACAAATCGCCTCCAAGTCGCCCTGTCCCCCGCCATTTCACTCCCCTGCTCCCAACTCACACACCCCTCTCTCATATACCTCTCCACCCCTTCCCTCCATCTCATCCTCGGCCTCCCCCTCCCTCTTTCCCCCTCCACCTCACTCACATACACTCTCTTCGTCAGTCTTTCACCCTCCATCCTCTCCACATAGCCAAACCACCTCAGTATGTTCTTCATAACGCTTCCTATCACATCCACATCAACACCACAACGCTCCTTTATATCCTCATTCGTCAGCCTGTCTCTCCATGTGACTCCACAGGCTCCTCTTAAATAACTCATTTCCACTGCTCTCACTCTTGACTTGTGTCCTTCCAACAACGTCCAAGCTTCACTTCCGTACGTTAGAGTTGGTATCACAATACTGTCATGTAGTAACTTTTTCACTTCCATGCTCACTTCCCTGTTTCTTATCACTGCTTTCAAAGAACCAGCAACCTTTCTTCCCTGCTGTACCCTTTCAAGCACTTCACCCTCCAAACCTCCATCCTTACTCATCACACTACCCAAGTACTTAAACGTACTCACATTTTCCAATTCCTCACCATCCAACCTCGCTGTACATTCACTGACTTCACCTCTCTCAAAGACCATCACTTTACTCTTCCCTACATTCACCTTTAGATTCCGTTTCTTACACACTCTCCCAAACTCATCCACCAAGCCTTGCAGCTCCCCTTCGTCTTCACTCAACAACACAGTATCATCTGCAAACAACAGCACAGGGAGTTTCCAAACACTATCCTCTCTCACCAGGGCCACTCCAACATCCACTACCCTACCTTGTACCTCTTTTATTACCCCATCCATGTACAGATTGAACAACCATGGAGACATGACACATCCCTGTTTCAACCCAACTTTCAAAGAGAAAAATTCACTTAGTTCACCATCCACACGCACTGCAGCCTTCGCACCATCGTACATACTCTTCACAGCATTCAACAACTTCCCATCTACTCCATATATTCTTAACACTTTCCACAATCCTAGTCTATCCACCCTGTCATATGCTTTCTCCAAATCCATGAAAGCCGCATACAACTTCTTTCCCTTCTCTAGAAACTTTTCCACTAAAGATCTGAGAATGAATATCTGATCTACACAACCTTTTCCCTTCCTAAAGCCTCCCTGTTCTTCTCCAACTAATTCCTCTGTACTTTCTCTAACTCTGTCAATAAGTATCCTACCATACACTTTTCCTATCATACTAAGAAGACAAATGCCCCTATGATTACCACACACTTCTTTTTCCCCTTTTCCTTTGTACAGGGGAATAATTATACCTGACTTCCAATCCTCCGGGACTCTACCTTCCTCCCAGGCCAATCTGCACATCTTCCACAAAAATATTATTGGTAATATTTTGACAATTTTATACCATGAGTAATCAAAACTGGATGAATTGAAGTTTAAACTAGTGTCAACTGCATACTGGGATTTGATATAACAACAGGTGCTGCCCTTGTTACGGAAGTTTGTAAGGATATGGTAACCGGGAAAACAAAATGGGGATATATCAGTAGAGGGTGAGATTTGTGGTTCTGTGAGGAAAAGGGCCAAAGGGGATATGAATTGAAGGAAAAAATGAACTGAGTTTAAATTTGTGGTAAGGCCGTGGATGTTGGTGAACAATAAGGCAGCACTTTCACCTCTTCGCTGACGAGCATTACCGGAAATAGCAACAGTCACTGCCGGCACAGTCACTTGATGGCGACCGGGAGGACCCTGTGCCTCCAGCCCTACCCTGCCGGTGGTGGCAATCTGAGGTACCACCTCATTTGATCGTAATATTGCAGCAGCCATTACTAAAGAGAGTGAATAGAAGGTGTGATATGTTATGCGCATGTAGTGTGGTGTAGACAGTTGAAGGTAGAGGTATTAAGAGAGCATGCTGGCCTACTCTCTGTGTAAGTGAATGCACTGAAAATGTTCAGCAAAGGGGGATGGTCAACATCAAGTCCTGAGGGCTGGTGAAACGGGAGCTCCAGCTCTCCCTATCACCAGCTCGCCATCCACCTCAGTACTGCCCTGTTCGACTGGTGCTACAGTCTACTCTCCCATACTGTATCACTAACAAAAGATTGGTAGAAATCCATCGAGGGCTTCAGCATATATCGCGGCCACACCCATTTGACCTTGACCTTTGACCCTCTGACCTCGCTGACCAAATCAGTTCATTGTCCCTTCATACACTATCACTGACAAAGGCTATTCGAAATCCGTCGAGAGGTTCAGAGATATCAAAGGTCAAAGTTTGTTTGTGTGTTTTTTGCTTGTATTTGCATTTGTGTGTGTTTGTATCTGCACTTGTTTGTGCATGTGTTTGTGTGTTTGTGTATGCTTGTGTTTGTGTGTTTGTGTTTGTATTTATGGCTTTGCATTTGTTTGTGTGAATGTTTCCGTTTGTGTATGTTTGTGTGTTTGTATGTGAGTGTATTTGTGCTTGTTTGTGTTTGTCTGATGTATGTGTTTGTGCATGTTCATGTTTGTGTGTGTTTAATTGCATTTCTGTGTTTGTGTTTGTGTGCATTTTTTATTGTAGGTTTGTTACCATGTGTTGGTGTGTGTATTTTTGTGTTTTTGTGTATGTCTACTTGTGTGTTTGTATTTATATTTGGGTGATTTAATTTTTGTGTTTGTCTTTTCGTGTTTGTATTTGTGTATGTTTGTGTGTGCTTGTATTTGTGTTTGTGTTTGTTTTTGTATGTTTTTGTGTTTGTGTTTGTAATTGTATGCATTTGTGTCTGTGCTTGTGTTTGAGAGTCTGTTTGAGGTTAAAATATTATTTAGGTGCAGGTTTGTATTTGGCTGTGTTTGTATGTTTATGTGTTTCGGTGTGTTTGTGTGGATTTTCGTGTTATGTGTCCTACTCTGGGCAAAGGCTTCAGAGCCTATTTCTCGGGGGCAGTGGCATATCCCAAGGCCCAGTAGTCCTCCACCTCCACATGTCATCACTTCGGCACCAACACCCACCTTCAATACTGAATACATGCTGGGGCTGTCTCATACAAGACTGGTGTACTGGTATTAGTGGGGGTACTTTTACGACATGTCGGGGGGTCTCCTGGTAGATCAGTGAAGTCTGCTTTTATGAAATTCATGTCCTTAAACTGTTCCCTGCCCCAGCCGGGATTCAAACCTGGGTCCACTAGGACTGCAAGCCGCATCTCTACCGATTCAGCCACCGCCTTCCCCATTTGTGCATGCATGCTTGTTTTTCTGGTTCTGTGTTTGTTTCTGTGTTAGGGTTTGTGTGCTTCTAAATATGTTTTGTTTATTTTTGTTTGTGCATATGTCTGAGTGTTTGTGTCTGTGTGTTTGTGTGTCATGTGTGTTTTTGTTTATATGTTTGTCTGTGTTTCTGTATGTTTGGGTTTAGGTATGTTTTTGTTTTTGTGTTTATGTGTTTGTATTTCTGGTTCCTTGTGCGTTTGACTTTGTTTTTGCATGTGTGTTTGAGTGTCTGTCTTTGTGTATTTTCATGTGTGTGTCTGTGTGCATTTGTGTTTCTGTGTGTTTGAGTGTGTGTCTGTGTATGTTCGTGTGTGTGTTTGTGTATGCATTTGTGTGTGTCTGTGTGCATGTGTTTTCCATGTCGATGTTTGTGTGCCTGTATTTGTTTGTGGCTCTCTATTTGCATGTTTGTGTTTGTTTTCTTGCTTTTGTTTTTCCTTGCTTGTTCGTGTTTGTGTGACTGTTATTTTTGCATGTGTTTGAGTGTTTATGTTTCCCTGTTTGTATTTCATTCTCTTTCTTTTTGCATTTGCATGTTTTTTTTTATTATTAGCATATTATTTTCATGTTTGTGCTTGCCTGTCTATCTTTGTTTTGGTGTTTATTTTTCTTGGCATGTTTTTGTTTGTGTTTGTGTGTTGTTTATGATTGTAGGTGTGTGTTAGTATTTGGTTTTGTGTGTGCTGGCGTCTGTGTTTGTGTTTATGTTTGTGTTTGTATTTGTGTGTGTTTGTGCTTATCTGTTTGTGTTTGTGTATTTCTGATTGTGTTTGTGTGTGTTTGTGCTTGTGTATTTGTGTTTGTGTGTGTTTGTGATTACGTGTATTGAGTTTGTGTATTTGTTGGTACAGGTATGTTTACATTTGTGCCTTTTGCATTTGTGTGTTTGTGCATATTTGTGACTGTATTGAGTTTGTGTATTTGTTGGTATGTTTGCACTTGTACCTTTTGGATTTGTGTGTTTGTGTTTGTACATTGTATGTGTATTTGTCTTGTGTGTATGTGTTTTTGTTGTGTGTTTTTGTGTATTTGCGAGGGTGACTGTTAGAGTTTACATTTGTTTTATTTGTTGCCTTTGTGTTTGTGTGTGCTTGTGCTTGTATGTATTTTTTTGTTAACGTTTGTGTTTGTGTTTATCTGTGTTTGTGTGTATTTGCAATTTTGTGTTTGTAATTGTGTGTGTTTGTGTTAATGTGAATGTTTGTGTTCGTGGTTGTGTGATTGTGTCTGTATATTGTGTATTATTATGTCTGTGTGTCTGCCTTTGTTGTGTTTACCTGTTAGTGTGTGTTTGTGTTTTTTGTCTTTTATCTTTGTGTTTGTGTATTTGTGTTGGTGCTTGCTTCTTTGTGCTTGATTTTGTTTTTATCTTTGTGTTTGTGTGTTTGTGTTGGCGTTTGCTTGTTTGTGCTTGGATGATTATCTTGTAGCATCTTTTTGTTTGTGTTAGTGTTGCTGTTTGCATATGCATGTTTATAATTGTTTTTGCTTGTTTGTAACTGTATTTGCTTATTTGTGTTTGTGTGTTTCACTTTATATTTGTGTTGTGTTTGTGTTTGTGGTTGTCTGGCTGTTTGTTTTTGTGGATCGTTGTTCATGTGTGTTTGTGTGTGTTTTTAAGTTTGTGATTGTTTGTGTGTCTGTGTTAGTGTTTATGTAAGTTTATGTATGTGTGTGTGTGTGTGTGTTTATATGTGTTTGTTTGTCTTTGTATGTATTTTATTGTTTGTGTGTGTTTGTGCTTGTGTGTTTTTATTGTTTTGTGTTTGTACCTTTGTGTTTGTGTGTGTTTGTCATTATTTTTGTGTTTGAACTTGTATGTGTTTGTGTCTTTGCATGCTCGTGTGTGTTTTTGTATTTGTACTTGTGTGCATTTATGTGTTTCATTGTGTTTGCATATTTGTATTTGTGTGCATATATGATTGCATATTTGCATATGTGTGTGTTTCAGTTTGTTTCTGTGTTTACATTTGTTTGTTTGTGTTTGTGCGTGTGTTTACACATCTCTGGCTGTGTTTCTGTGTTTGCACTTCTATTTGTGTGTTTGCATGTTCACATGATTGTGTTTGTTTTTGCAAGACTGTGCATGTTCTGGTATCTGTATCTCTGTTTCCATGTTTGTCTGTGTTTGAGTTTTGGTTTGTTTTTGTGTTAGTTTTTGTTTACGTTTGTCTTCGTGTGTTTGTTAGTTTATTTGTGTTTGTGTGTTTCTGTTTTTGTGTTTATGTTTGTGCACTTCTTTGTTTGTTTGCGAATGTGTTTGTATTTGTATGTTTTTGTTTGTGTGTTTCTTTGTGTGTGTGTGTGTGTGTGTGTGTGTGTGTGTGTGTGTGTGTGTGTGTGTGTGTGTGTTTATGTTTCTTTGTATGTTAACATTTGTGTTTGTTTGTGTGTTTCTTTGTGTGTGTGTGTGTGTGTGTGTGTGTGTGTTTATGTTTCTTTGTATGTTAACATTTGTGTTTGTTTGTGTGTTTTTGTGTTCATGTCTGTGTTTGTTTGTGAGTTGGTTTTTCTGTGTCTATTTCTGTTTGTGTGTTTGTGCATTTGTGGTAACATGTTTGTGTTTGTGTGGTTATGTGTTTCTGTGCTTGTGCTCGTGATTTTCCTTGTGTTTGTGTCGGTGTTAGTGGTTGTGTTTGTGTGTTTGGTTGGTTGGGTGTTTATGGTTGAGTGTTTGTTGGGTGTTTGTGTATTTGCTTATTTTTTGTTCATCTGTGTTTGTTTGTGTATTTGTGCGTGTGTTTGTGTTTCTTTTTCTGTTTGTGTGTTTCCATATCTTTTTTTTTTTGGTGTGTGTGTGTTTGTGTGTGTGTTTCTCTTTGTATGTTTCCATTTATTTTTGTTTGTGTTTTTGTGTGTTTGTATTTTTTTTTTTTTTTTTGCACTTGTATGTTTGTGTTTGGGAGGGAGGGAGGGGGGGTGAGTTGGGGGGAGGGTAGTCAAATGGTGGGTGACAGAGTGACTTGGAGGCGTTTTGTCTGAGGCCACCCTTTGTGGGATTAGGGCGTCGGGCTATAGATAGATAGATAGATGTTTGTATTTCTGTGATTTTGTTTTTTTATGTTTGGACTTATATGCATTTATTTTCGTGTGTTTGTGTTTTTTGTGTATGATTGTGTTTGTTTTGGTGTTTGTTTGCAGATGTGTTTGCATGTTTGTGTTTATGTTAGTGTGTTTTGTACTTGTGTGTTTCTGTGTTTGTGTGTTTTGTACTTGTGTGTTTCTGTGTTTGTGTGTTTTGTTTGTGTGTGTGATTTTGTGTTTTTGTATGTTTGTGTTTGTGTGTTTGTCTGTGTGTTTGTATCTGTGTGTTGGTGTTTGTTTGTGGGTGTTTTTTATTTTTGTTTCTGAGTTTCTGTTTCTGTGTGTTTATGTTCGTTTGCACTTGCGTTTTTGTTTCTGTGATTGTGTTTGCCAGTTTGTGTTTGTACATATGCCTGTTTTTGTGTTTGTATTTTTGTGTGTGTTGTGTTTGTGTGTGTGTTCTGCATTTGTGTTAGCCTGTTTGTGTGTGTTAGTGTGTGTTTTTTATTGCGTGTCTTTGTGTTTGTGTGCATTTGTGTTCTTGTGTTTGTCTGTTTGTTTGCATGTATTTATGCTTGTGCGTGTTTCAGTATATTTTT
Organism: Coenobita brevimanus; assembly: GCF_032717465.1. Taxonomy (NCBI): domain Eukaryota; kingdom Metazoa; phylum Arthropoda; class Malacostraca; order Decapoda; family Coenobitidae; genus Coenobita; species Coenobita brevimanus. Next base: position 30,453,077 of record NC_137019.1, read on the forward strand.
GTGTTTGTCCTTATGTTTTGGGGTCTTTGTGTGCAGTGTATTTGTTTGTATTGGATTTGTATGGTTCTGTATGTTTTAAGTGTGCTTGCATGTGTTTGTTTTTATAGTTATTAGTTGTGCTTGTGAGTTTTCTTTAGTGTTTGTGTTTGTGTTTCTGTGTTTGTGTCTCTATTACTGTGTCTGTGTTATTGATTGTTTATATTAGTGTTTGTATTTATTTGTGTTTGTGTTTGTGAGTATGTGTATTTGTGTTTTAGTTTGTGTGTGTCTGAGTTCGTATTTGTATGTGTTTGGCAGTTTGTGTGTGTTTGTCTTTGTTTTTGTTTTTTTTATGCGAAGAAAAAGGAACCAAAGGCCGCTAGCTCGCAATCATTGTTCCTTCCAAGAGAAAAAACAAAACACAAGACCGTGCCAAATTCAAGATCCGATCATTTCGAGATGCCTGGACACACTGCATTTGAAAGACCGGAAATCATAGGAAACAGGAAACACATACAGAGGGAGACAGTTCCAGAACTGACCTGTTGCATAAATGAAGGACTGGGAGTAACGGTTAACTCTTGCATTAGAGAGTTAGACAGAAAAGGGATGAGAGTTTGCTTCTAAACGGGCGCTGCACATCCGTCGTAGAGGTGGAGGAATGCATGCAGACAGTTCAGAGAAGCAGTGACCTTTGAAGTAGCGATAGAAAAGAGATAAAGATGCAACAGTGCGACGAAGAGACAGAGGTTGAAGGGAGTTAGTAAGAGGAGGAGAGTTAATGAGACGAAAAGCCTTTCACTCCACCCTATTGAGAAGAGCTGTATATGGAGAGCCTCCCCACACATGAGAGTTGTACTCCACACAGGGGCGGACAAAACCCCTGTATAGAGTCAACAATTGTGCAGCAGTAAAGAAGGAACGGAGCCGGCTTAGGACACCTAATCTCTTGGAAGCAGATTATGCAGGAGATGTAATGTGATCTTTCCAAGATAAGTCCCGAGTAAATGAACCCCAAGCATGTTCAAGGATGATGCAGGATTAAGCTGAATATTATTAAACATTAGTGGGTATACCTGTGGAAGATTTTGTCGGGTTGATAGGTGTAAAAACTGAGTATTTGATGGATTAAAAACAACCAGATTATTTTTACCCCAGTCAGAGATACGAGCCAAGTCAGACAGGTGTGCCATGCCCTCATCCCTTGTTTGTTGAAGTAACTGCTGAGATGGACGTTGTGGGAACCGAATGGAAAGGTGAAGGGTGGAGTCATCAGCGTATGAGTGGATAGGGTTAGATGTACAACTTAGAAGGTCATTGATGAATAAAAGGAAGAGAGTTGGTGATAGGACAGAGCCCTGAGGAACACCACTGTTGATGGATCTAGGAGAAGAACAATGGCCGTCTACAACAGCGACTATAGAGCAACCAGAATGGAAGCTAGACATGAAGGCACAGATAGAAGGATGGATATCGTAAGAGGACAGTTTGGATATTAAAGATTTATGCCAGACTAAATCGAAAACCTTTGAGATGTCAAGTGCAATGGCAAAGCTTTCGCCAAAGTCCCGAAAGGAGGATGACCAGGAGGATGAAAAGTAGGTGAGAAGATCGCCAGTGGAGCATCCCTGATGGAACCCATACTGACGATCAGAAAGAAGGTGGTGATAGGAAAGTCGCTTTAAGATTTTTCTATTAAGAATTGATTTGAAAACTTTTAAGATAAAGGATGTTAAAGCAAATGGACAATAGTTAGAGGGTTGGGAATGGTCACCCGTCTTTGGGACTTGCTGAATGAGAGCAAACCTCCAGCAAGAAGGAAAGGAACAAGTTGATAGACAAAGGCGAAAGAGTTTGCCTAGGCAGGGTGGAAGCACAGAAGCACAGTTCCTGAGAACAACAGGAGGGACTCCATCAGGCCCATTTGCCTTATTAGTATTGAGGCTTGTGATGGCAGAAACTAATCAGCTGAAGAAATTTTAATGTCAGCCATGAGGAAGGCAGAGGGGGGAAGTGATGGAGGAACAGCACTGGAATCGTCTAAGGTGGAATTGGAGGAGAAAGTCTGAGTGAAGAGATCTGCTTTACAAGTAGCTGAAATAGCTACAGAGCCATCAGAGTAGAAAAGGGGAGGGAAGGATGATGAGGTAAAGTTGTTAGAAAGGTTATTGGCAAGGTGCCAGAAGGAGCAGGAAGAGTTGGGGAGTTGAGAGCATTTAGTACGGATGAAATTATTTTTAGCAGAGCGAAGAACAGACTTGGCACGATTCCGGGCAGAAACGTATAAAAGATGCGATTCAGGGGTGGGTTGGATCTGGTACCTTTTATAGGCCCTCTCCTTGTTGTGGACAGCATTAAAACAAGTGTGATTAAACCAAGGCTTTCTTGCATTAGTCACAGGATATGAGAAAGGAATGTATGCTTCCATGCCCGAGAGAATAACCTGCATAATGCACAAGGCACACTCAGATGGCTCCCGGCCATGGAAGCAATAATCATTCCAAGGAAAATCAAAGAAGTACTGCCTGAGGGCCTCCCAATCCGCAGCTCCAAAGTGCCACAGACGACGTTTCTTTGGAGGGTCCACAGGCCGTACTAGAGCGATAGGACAGGTTCATGTGATAAGGTTGTGATCAGAGGAGCCCAACAGAGAGAAAAGATTAACAGTGTAAGCAGAAGGATTAGTAGTAAGGAAAAGGTCAAGTATATTGGAGCTCTCTTGATGCTGTACAAGCTGCTCTAGGTCATTAAGGATAGAAAAGGTGCAGGCTAGTTCACCAGGTGGATCAGTGAAAGGAAAAGAGAGCCAAGGGTGGTGGTGAACATTGAAATCTCCTAGAATGGAGATTTCAGAGAAAGGAGAAATGGTGTGTGCATGTTTGTGCTTTTCTTGTGTGCTTGTGTTATTGTTTGTGTTTGTGTTTGTGAGTTTTAGTTTTTGTGTTTGTATGTGTTTATGTTTGTATGCATTTGCTGTTGTTTGTGTTTGTTTTGAATGTGTCTGTCAAATTTTGTTTATGTGTATTTGTGTTTGTGTGTGCTTGAGTTTTCATTTGTCTGTACGTGTGACAGTTTGTGTGCAATTGTGATGGTGTTTGTGTGCTTATGTATGCATGTTTATTTTTTTTCTAGTAAGCTTGCATTTGTGTGTACGTGTTTGTGTTTTTTATGGGTCTGTGTTTGAGTCTGTGTTTGTGTGAATTTGTGTTTGTATGTTTGTGTTGGTGTGTTTATTTGTGTTTGTGGTTTTATGTTTGTGTTTGTGTGTTTGATATGATTTGTGTTTGTGTTTGAGTGTTTGTGTTGGTGTGTGTGAGTGTGTGTGTGTGTGTGTGTATGTTTTTGTTTTTGTTTGTATGTTTCTTGGTGTCCTTATGATTAAGTGTTTGTGTTTGTGTCTGTATCTGCGTGTTTGTGTTTTGTTTATTTTTTTGTGCTTATGTGTTTGTGCTTGTGTGTTGGTGATTGTGTTTGTTATTGTGTTTGTGTTTGTGCATTTGAGTTTGTACATGTGGGTTTTTGTTTTTGTGTTTATTTGTTTTTGTTTATTCATTTATGTATTTGTTTGTGTTTCTGTTTCTGTTTGTGTATGTGTGGTTGGATTTGTTTTTGTTTGTATTAGAATATTTGCATTTGCGTGAATTTGTGTTTGTGTGTTTATGTTTGTGTGTGTGTGTATTTGTGTCTGTTCATGTGTTGATGTGTTTGTGCTTGTGTGTATTAGTGTTTCTGTGTGTTTGTTTCCGTTATTGTGTTCGTGTATTTGTTTGTATGCACTTGTGTTTGTATGTTTGTGTGTTTTTATTGGTGTGTGTTTGTGTGTGCTTGTGGTTGTGTGTTTGTGAGTTTGTCTTTGTGTGTATTTGTATTTGTTTGTGTGTTCATTTGCTTGTCTGTGTGTTTGTTTTTCCGTGTTTTTGTTTTTGTTTGTGTTTGTGTGTTTGTTTTTTGTTTGTGTTTGTGTTTTTATGTTTTTATTTGTGTTTGTGTCTGTGTTTGTGTTTGTTTTTTATGGCTTTGTTTTTGTTTGTGTTTCTGTGTGTTTGAGTCTGTGCGTTTGTGTTTGTGTGGGGGTGTGTATGTGTTGTGTGTCTGTTTTGAGTGTTTGAGTGTTTTTGTGTTATGTGTTTGTTTCTGCTTTGGTCTTTTTGTGTCCGTGTTTGAGTTTATGTTTGTATTTGTGTGTTTGTGTTTGTGCTTGTTTATACATGTGCGTTTGTGTTGGTGTTTGTGTATGTTCTACCGATACTGCTTATGTATAAACAGTATATTATCAAAACTATATGGACATTCCTTCTTCATCATTCTAATGTATACAAAATTGATGTTTTTATTATAAATTTATTCATTATGTTGTGCCAACCGTATATACAGACTCCAGCTAGTTACAGATTGTATAAAGGTCAGCTTTTCAGCTCAGCCCTTCTCACGCTCTGGTGGCATGGCAGACATCTGTGCTTACACCCTGCCTAGGTAAACTCTTTCGCTTTTGGCTGTCAACTTGTACATTCCCTTCTTGCTGGAAGTTTGCTCTCATTCAGCCTTTCCCAAAGAAGGGTGACCATTCCAATTCCTTTAACTATTCCCCAAATGCTTTAACTTCCTGTGTTTCAAAAGTTTTCGAGTCCATAAAAAAAAAAAAAAAAAATCTTTCCTATCACAACCTTCTTTTTGATCGTCAGTATGGCTTTGCAAGGGATGTTCCACTGGTGTTCTTCTCACCTACCTTTCAGACTCCTGGTCTTCCTCCTTTTGGGTCTATGGGAAAAGCTTTGCCTTTACACTTGACATCTCAAAGGCTTTCGAGTGGGTCTGGCATAAATCTTTAATTTCCAAACTGCCCTCTTACGGTTTCTATACTTCTGTCTGTGCCTTAATCTCCAGCTTCCTTTCTGGTCGTTCTATAGCTATTTTTGTAGATGGCCACCATTCTTGTCTTAGAGCTTTCAATAGTGGCGTTCCTCAGGGCTCTGGCCTATCACCAACTCTCATCCTTTATTCATCAATGATCTAAGCTGTACATCTAACCCTATCCATTCATGCACTGATGACTCCACCCTTCACCTTTCCATTCGGTTCCCGCAGCATCCATCTCAACAGTTATTTCAACAAACGAAGAATGAGGCTATGGCACACCTAATGTCGGACTTGGCTCATATCTCTGGGGTAAATGCAATCTTGTCGTTTCCATGCACCAAAAATTCAGTTCTTACATCTATCAACCCGTCAAAATATTCCACATGATTTCCCTCTATTTTTTTTTTTTTAGCAATATTCAGCTCAATCCTGCATCATCTTTGAACATTCTTGGGGTTTAATTCTCTCGGGATTTATCTTGGAAATATCATATTACCTCTTGTATAATCTGTTTCCAGGCGATTAGGTGTTCTAAGCTAACTCTTTGCCTTCTTTACCCCTGCACAGTTTTTTATTTTATATGTGGGTTTTATCTTCCTCTTTGTAGAGTACAACTCTCACGTGCGGAGAGCCTCCCATATACAGCACTTCTCAACAAGGTGGAGTCAGAGGCTTTTCATCTCATTAACTCTCCTTCTCTTACTGGCTCCCTTCAACCTCTGTCTCCTATCCACACAGTTGCATCTTCATCTTTTTTCTTTCTCTATGACAAAGGTCACTGTTCCTTTGAACTGTCTGCTTGCATCCCTCCACCACTACAGAGGGCACGTAGCACCCGTCTTGCAACAAACTCTCATCCCTCTTCTGTCCAACTCTCTAATGGAAGAGTTAACCGTTACTCCTAGTCGTTCATGTATGCAACAGGTCAACTCTGGAACTGTCTCCCTCTGTCTGTATTTCCTACTGCCTATGATCTCCGCTCTTTCAAATGCAGTGTGTCAAGGCATCTCGAAATGAACGGACCTTGAAATTGGGTTTCTGTTATCATGTTTTTGTTTTTTCTTGGAGGGAATTATTTTTGGACTCCTGACCATTAGTTTCTTCTTCCTTGCACAAAAAAAAAAGACAGATCATCACTAGGGCAGACTGTGTCACGACGCCGGTCTAGCTAATCCTGTACTTAAGATTTGCACATAATTCAAGAATATAAGCTGCAAAACCTCACTACAGTTTGCTTCACACCTAAAGGACTGATCCTGTAAAACTTAATATTCAGCAATAACCAGCACTACAGTGTGTTTGTGTATGTTTGTGTTTTTGTACGTGTTTGTGCTTGTGTGCTGAATTACAGTAGGTCTTAATGAGTCACTCAGATATATTTGTTTCAATGCTTCCTGACTGTACAAGTGTTAATTGTGACCAATCCTGAGGTAATGGGTGCAGTTCATTCACATGATAGTACCTCTTAGTCACAACCTAACATCACAATTACCAATATCACAGCCATTTTAATTCTAAAGCACGGCTGATGGCAGAAATCAGGTGTTTAGGAAATCACAGCTGACGGACAGGGCGGTTTTGCTTTTCCAGTCATGGTTTGAGGTGACAACCATTTTCTTTTGTCACTTCTTATGATAGCATTGGAGAAGTGGGTGGATGATACAGGCAGTCTAGTAGCTACTGGCAACAGGTGGGCTATCAGTGTGGAAACTATTTACGTCAGGTGATACCCTGTGTGTGGTGGTATATGCACACTCTTCAGTATAGTTGTCCTTGTAATAAGGCAGAGGAATTTACCAGAAAATGTATAGTCTTGGTTCAAAGTGGTATAATATCCAAGGGATTTGCTCTAGTTTTCTGGTTAATAGTCTTTATTATTGATAATTTTGACCTTTTATGGACAATTATAATGCAAAAAGGTGTATAAATTTCCAATAATTATAGGAATATTCCATGTACATGACTGCACATGTGTGATATGGTAACGTGGAAAATGGAAGATGGTCTTACATATCTTAGATAAAATGAATATTTGGCTTTATTTTTATTTAAATCTGGTATTAACTTGTTAAATTAGACCTGCCATGTAAATTTCATGAAGTACTTCATTATATTTAGGTAATTTTAATTAAAAAATATTTGGCATCTCTGAATCCCAAGAAGGAGGAGGAAATAAGCCATTTTTAGTTCAGTCCAAGTCAGTGAGCTAACGGGAGAGTTCTGTATATACTGCACTTAAGGACACTTGGATATGACCCATGCAACCCAACCAAGACTGCAGGCTGTCTTTATCTGTCATTCTGAATTATCTACCTAAGTATCCTTGAAGAGTTGGGAAAATCAAGGGGAAGTAGCTAGGATAAAGGAGTTAATAATAGGTGAGTTAGAATGTCAGTCAATACCCCACTCATTCAGAGAAACTCCTCTTACTTTAATTTAACATGTGGTGTCGTGATAGGAGAATACCCTCAAACTTTCTGACATTTTGGTGCCCCAAGTGAGGAGTATGGATGTGTGCAGAGGCTTCAAGCAAGTTTAAGGTTGCATTTGTGGGGCATAGCCTGACTTTGCGTGCGATAAATTTGCCAGACACAGTAATAATTATATACCTGGCTCTGGGCCGAAAAGCTAGTTCCTTTTCAAGTGATAAACGGCTAAATGTCGTAATAGATTGGGGACACCACCATACCATCCTTTTTCTGGGATATAATAATATTTATGAGAATGTGGAAGTGAATGGCATCATGGTGAATTTTATTATAGTGATTGGGGATACTGAAGGATCGTGTAGCTCCTCTGTTGCCACAACTCTCCTCGAGCCTTGAAATATACCATATTATGCACCAGTTAGTTACGGCACATAAAAATTAGTAAGCAGGCCGTAAATAGGAAGTTGTAAAAATATGCAGCAGATGGGACTTTACTCATTTAAATGCCCAACCATTCCAGGCAACCCTTAAAGCTGACGGTATTCATTGGAAACGCCAGGGTAAATCGGCTGGCCTGATGAAATTCATAAATTACATAGAACGTAAGAGGGACACCATCTATGCGGCAGAAGCCATGGGTGGTCCAACGGAATATTGAAGAACCAAATGCATGTGAACTCAGTGTAATAATTGTATGTGTGTGTGTGTGTGTGTGTGTGCTTGTGTGGGGGGGGGGATTATGATTGTCAGCAGATGGGTACAAACCAAGTGGTTTAACAACCCAGGGGGAAAGGTTTAAAACCTTACCCACAATGAACTAAATTTCAAGTGAAAATATAGCAATTTTGAAGATTGTAATATTCACTTAACCCGCCACGTCCCGTTAACGTGTATACATGTTGCAACGTTTTGTCAAGGTCACTCCCGATGATGTGTTTACACGTTTTGCAATTGTGAGGTCTGTCATTTGCACATTTTTCAAGTTTTGCGGGTGAGTTTTGGTAAGCATATGTGGGAGACCTTCCTCTACCCTCTGCCAGGTGGCGACCCTGCCTGGACCCGCATGACCACCCCCTCTCGGCAACTCACCTGTTAGCAGTGACCTGGCCAGTAAAGACATGTCACTCCACGGCCTTTCCTCCTCCGACTAACATCAAGGCAAAAGTGATTCCCTATGTGGAGGACAAATATTAACTGGCGTTAGAGGAAGAAATGAGCAGAAGTGATGAGGAGGTAACGTCACCAAGGAAGGTGTGATATGTTGATGTGTTTGGTGATTGAAACAAAGCTTATAGTGCCTATATTATTGTGTGATAACCAATATACTCTTGTACTAAATATAAATTCGTACCAAATAATTAAATATCTACCTATTCTGAGTGGTTTGGAATAGTTACCCCTCCCATAGAAAATGTCTTCTCTGGATTGCGGCTCCAGAGAAGACGGTACCAGGTGAGGGGAAGGTCATCTGTACAGGGCACTTCTAAGCCTAGGTGAGCAATTTCTCTCTGAATTTTCGATGTTTCTCATAAAAAGCAAAGGTTTTAGCCAAAAAAAAAAAACTTTTCGAAAATCTGCTGGGATGGGGGGGAGGGGGGTCATTGGTGAAAAATCTGCCGGGAACTCATCCAAAATGTCCATTTCATTTTTAAAGAAGTTAACGAGTGGTAAGGCAAGATGAATAACAAGAGCTATAAACGACTGTATGGAATCAGTAGAGTAAATACCACTGTCAAAAGAAAAACTAAGAAGGCTTTTGAACATCTTAAAGGACAGACGGACTAAGTATGATGAAAGTCATAGAAGTTTAGAAGCAGCTATTGTGAAGGAAGATGATAAAGTTCTGTGTTAATTGGCAAGTACGAAGTATGAAAATAACCTAGAGGAATATATAAACATTGTAAGTTCCTTGAAACAAAATTAGCTCATTCTTGTGCAGAAACACAAGGTACCTGTGTTGTAAAACCACACTACCAAAGATTATGCTCTCAGAGTTTGATGGGGAGCAAAATAGGAAATCCTTCTGGGATAAATTCAGATACATAGTCTATGACAGAACTGGCCTCTCCAAAGTTACTAAATTTTCCTAAGTTAGGACAGGTTAAGGGCACGCCATGTAAGGTTGATGAGTGAATTACCTGTTGAAGAGGATTATTATAAGGCGGCTTTGTCTATCCTTCGACAGAGTTATGAAGATAGGGAGCAGGTCATTACCCAATAACTGAAGACTCTGATTGAATTACCCACGCTGAAACATGATTTTGATTCTTTGCAAAAGTTTCAGATGGCAGTGAGTTTTTATTGATTCTTTGCAAAACTCTCAGATGGCAGTGAGTTGTAATTTAAAACTTTTGGTACTTACGGAGATGTAAAAGCAGCAGATTGGTGCATTCTAGAATTGTATCCGTAAAGTTAATATCTAGAACCAAGGATGCATTGTATGGTAGGTAAAAGATCATTTCTCCTGTAAGGAGACTGAGGATGGCTTAATGACTCTTTGCAAACATTTGCAAGGAACAGTGACGCCTGTTGAAAGCACACCGAAGGTTGAAGTAAAGAAAAGGATCACTAAACAACTGCCTGCGAAACCTAACTCAGTCTCAGTTAAGCTTGTAAATAAAGAGGATGTTGGCATTTTAATTAACTCCTTAAAATCTGAAGAGAAATTACCAAAGACAAGGGATGGACAACCAGATGATAATAAAAAGGTAAAGTCTTCCACGGTAAAGGATAGGAAAGATTGTGTATTTTGTAGTGAATAACGTTCCATTGTATTTTATCAGAATTATCCTGCTTATGCCTCTAGAACAGTGAGGCTGAATGAAGTTGGGGTGTTGTATGATTTATTAGAATTCAGGACATACATCCACAGACTGTAAGATAGATTAAATCTTTGTTTCAAGTGGAAAATGGGAAACCATATTAATGCTCCGTGTCCAAGGATGGTCAAAGATGAGGTTCCTAAGCCCGCAAGTGTCAGTATGACTGTTGCAAAATCAGTGTGTCCAGTAACAATGCAAGCTGCAAATTCCAAATGCAGATGTGAAGGTAGTGATAGGAAATGGGAGTGTATTTGAGAGCATTTCTGGTCGTTCTATAGCCACTGTTGTAGACGGCTATCGTTCTTCTCCTAGATCCATTAACAGTGGTGTTCCTCAGGGCTCTGTCCTATCACCAACTCTCTTCCTTTTATTCATCAATGACCTTCTAAGCTGTACATCTAACCTTATCCACTCATACGCTGATGACTCCACCCTTCACCTTTCCATTCGATTCCCACAACGTCCATCTCAGCAGTTACTTCAACAGGCAAGGGATGAGGCTATGGCACACCTAATGTCTGACTTGGCTCGAATCTTTGACTGGGGTAAAAATAATCTGGTTGTTTTTAATGCATCAAAGACTCAGTTTTTGCACCTATCAACCCGAAAAAATCTTCCATAGGTATACCCACTTATGTTTAATAATACTCAACTTAATCCTGCATCATCGTTGAACATGCTTGGGGTTTCATTTGGTCGGGACTTGTCTTGGAAAGATCATATTACATCTCTTGTAAAATCTGCTTCCAAAAGATTGGGTGTGCTAAGCCGACTCCGTTCCTTCTTTGCCCCTGCACAATTGTTGAATCTATACAGGGGTTTTATCCGCCCCTGTGTGGAGTACAACTCTCATGTGTGGGGAGGCTCCCCACATACAGCTCTTCTCAATAGGGTGGAGTCAAAGGCTTTTCGTCTCATTAACTCTCCCCCTCTTACTGACTCCCTTCAACCTCTGTCTCTTCGCCGCATTGTTGCATCTTTATCTCTTTTCTATCGCTACTTCAATGGTCACTGTTCCTCTGAACTGTCTGCATGCATTCCTCCACCTCTACGACGGGCGCGTAGCACCCGTCTAGCAGCAAACTCTCACCCCTTTTCTGTCCAACTCTCTAATGCAAGAGTTAACAGTTACTCCCAGTCCTTCATTTATCCAACAGGTCAACTCTGGAACTGTCTCCCTCTGTCTGTATCTCCTGCTTCCTATGATCTCCAGTCTTTCAAACGCAGTGTGTCAAGGCATCTCGAAATGAATGGATCTTGAATTTGGCTCTCTCTTGTATTTTGTTTTTCTTTTGGAAGGAACAGTTTTGCGGGCTCATTGCCTTTGATTCCTTCTTCCCCACATAAAAAAAAAAAAATGTACTATTTTTGATGCTGGTGCACAGAAAATCTTCGTTTCAGGTGATATTGTAGAAAAATTAGTTACCCATTTTAGGCAAAGTAAATCTTAGCATTGTAGGGTTTTTAACTACCAAGGAAGCACAGTCCTTTGACTTAGTTAGACCCTTGGTACAACTTGGCCTGTATAAAGGCTGTAAAACAGCAGCTGTATTAGATAAAATGGATAAAAGTATATTTATCAAAGAACTGAAGGAAATCTCTGATCATTTACAGAGCCCGGGGATAAACAAAATTTTAAATCAGATGCTGTGGGTCCTATAAAAATTATCGTTGGGTCAGACAACTGTGGAAGATTCCTACATTGGACTTTCAAGAAGAATAAAGTACACATGTTCAAGAGTCCAGGAGGTAAGCTTATTATGGGTCAGATGCCTTTTCCGAAGAAAACCAGAAGGTAGGCCAAATTCGAAGACTAAGTCTTTGTCACTGATGGTAGCTAGAATAGGTGCAGAATTAGAACCTACTCAAATCAGTAACTTCTTGGGCGAGAAAAGTGAATCTGTCAAAAAATTGTGGGCCATGGATAGTGAAAGAACCAAACCCTGAAGAAAATGTAGCTATGGACTTCTATGATCAATCTTTTTGTTGATAGTGTATTCTTTTTCTTTATATAATTTTCCCAACATAATGCATATGTTCATGTAAGTTATAATGTTCTATGGTTTGTGTATGAATATTAAAAAAATAAATCCAAAATACATAACTTACCCTTCTTACTGAAAATCGGAATTACATATAATTGTTCCTTAAACCTTATCATTAATGCACATGATCGGTCTTCATTGTTTAATGAGAAGTGTCACACTAAAGTCCTTTAGAATACATTTGGTTATATGGACTAATAATACACTGGATGTATTATCGTTGCCTACTGATGCTGTCTGTGATGCCACAGAGAACCTTAACCCTATTCCTGCAACAATCTCTCCCACCTGGTCACTCGTCACACAGTTACCAGATACGTGAGTGCCTGGCAGCTGCTTCACACCCCTCTGTCTCATATTCAATGCAGTGTGCTTACGTTAGAGCAAGTGTGTAATGTGAAACTTTTCCCTGGTGTACGTAGCAGGAGTGGGAATGCTACTCAAACAGACCCTAGTCAGACTGGCACACTCATCAGGATCCAACCGTGCTGTAACCCCCCAAGTGACCTCTAAACTTCACCTACGTGAACCACAATGCATCCACCTAGACACCTCGGGACATGTGGAGTGGAGAGTTGATGGAATGTTGAGTATCTCGGTCTTTTATTGAATGATCTCGGTGGTATAGTTGCTGAGATATCTATCTGTCTATCTATATATTGCCAGACGCCTTAATCCTGTAAAGGATGACCACAAACAAATCGCCTCCATGTCGCCCTGTCCCCTGCCATTTCACTGCCCTGCTCCCAGCTCACACCCTCCCTCTCTCATATACCTCTCCATTCCATCCTTCCATCTCATCCTCGGCCTCCTCCTTCCTCTCCCCTCCTCCACCTCACTCACATACACTCTCCTCGTCAGCCTCTCACTCTCCATCCTCTCCACATTTCCAAACCACCTCAGTGTGTTTCTCCTGACGCTTCCTACCACATCCACATCCACACCGCAACGCTCCTTCACTCCTCATTTGTCGGTCTGTCTCTCCATGTGACTCCACATGCTCCTCTCAAATAACTCATTTTCACTGTTCTCACTCTTGACTTCTGTCCCTGCAACAAGGTCCAAGCTTCACTTCCATAAGTTAGCGTTGGTATCACAATACTGTCATATAGTAACTTTTTCACTTTTATGCTCACTTGCCTGTTTCTTATCACTGCTTTCAAGGAACCAGCAACCTTTCTTCCTTGTTGTACGCTTTCAAGCACTTCACCCTCTAAACTTCCGCCTTTACTCATCACACTACCCAAGTACTTAAATGCACTCACATTTTCCATTTCCTCCTCATCCAACCTCACTGTACATTCACTGACTTCATTTCTCTCGAAGACCATTTCTTTACTCTTCACTACGTTAACCTTTAGATTCCGTTTCTTACACACTCTCCCAAACTCATCCACCAAGCCTTGCAGCTCCCCTTTGTCTTCACTTAACAACACAGTATCATCTGAAAACAACAGTACAGGAAGTTTCCAAACACTGCCCTCGCTCACTATGGCCCCTCCAACATCCACTGTCCTACCTTGTATATCATTTATTACCCCATCCATATACAGACTGAACAACCATGGAGACATAACACATCCCTGTTTCAATCCAACTCTCAAATAGAAAAATTCACTCAGTTCACCATCCACACTCACTGCAGCCTTAGCACTCTCATCCATACTCTTCACGGAATTCAACAACTTGCCATCTGCTCCAGATATTCTTAATACTTTCCATAATCCTTGTCTGTCCACCCTGTCATATGCTTTCTCCAAATCCATGAAGACTGCATACAACTTCTTTCCCTTCTCTAGAAACTTTTCCACTAAAGATTTAATAATTGATATCTGATATACACAAACTCTTCATTTCCTAAAACCCCCCTGTTCTTCTCCAACTAATTCCTCTGTTATTTCCCTAACTCTGTCAATAAGTATATATACCATATACTTTTCCCATAACACTAAGAAGTCAAGTGCCCCTATGATTACCATATCTTTCTCTCCTTTTCCTTTCTACAGGGGAATAATTATAACGGACTTCCAATCCTCTGGGACACTACCTTCCTCCCAGGTCAATATGCACATCTTCCACATCCATTTTACTACTATTTCTCCCCCATGCTTCAACATTTCACCACACACTCCATCAATTCCTGCGGCTTTCCCCATTTTAACTTTCTTCATTTCTTCCACAACTTCCATCCTACTGATTTCTTCACCTTTTCCCACATCCCTCCATCTCCCAGTCATTCCTCAGCCACTTACACTGGCATTAAATTCATTCTCTATATTCAACAATTACTTAAAGTGTTCTCTCCATCTGCTCACTTTTTCTCCCTCCACTATTAATCTACCATTTTTAGCTTTCACTCCCCAACTAACGTCTCTGGCACTCCGTCTAACTCTCTTTATGTATTTCCAGAATATTTTCTTACATTTCCTCCACTTTACACTCAAATTCCTTCCAAATTCCTCATCCACTCTCCTCTTACTCTCTCTTACTAATCTTCTCACCTCTCTTCCTCTCCACATACAACTCTCTCTTCTGTCTCTGAACTTCTTCCATGCCCCTGTTTCTCACCCACTCGCTATAAGCTTTCTTCTTTTGTGCCACAGCCTTTCTCATCTCTTCATTTCACCATGCTGTTCCCTGCACCCCCTTTCGTCTCTTCTTCACCCCACACACCACCTCACAGGCTGCATGGATTTCTTCTGTGAACATCTTGCACACACTTTCACGTCCCCCATCTGTTCCAATCCATATTTACCCAATCGCTCCTCCACTTCCCTCTTATACTCTGTCTTTTTTCCATCCTCCTGTAACCTTTCCACCCTCATTGTATGCACTACCTCCTCCTGTCCTTCCTTTCTTCTATTTCTCCATTTCATGTGGACCTTGATTCTGACCACAACCAAGTGGTGATCAGAAAGTCCACTCTCCAGCCTCAATATACTCTTGCATCCATTACACTTCTTCTCATCCTGTCATCCACACACACATAATCAATCATTGTTTCCCATTCATTCAGTTCACCACCCACCATTCTCATCACTCACCACGTATATCTATGAATAATTATGTGTCTAGAGAGGGTATTGGCTATCACCAACCCCTTCCAAGTATAAATGTCCACTAAAGCACTGCCATTCTCATCCATCTCTACAGTCATACCCTACTCACCAGGTACTCCATCCGCCTTCACATTCCTTACTTTTCCATTTATACCTCCAATGAAAAACACACTCTTATTCCTTTCAAACTTGTCCATGCACGCTTCCACATTTGTCCAGAACTCTTCTCTCACTCTGCTTGCACGATCTTATGTTGGCACATACATGCACACAATTGCCCACATTTTTAGTCCAACTTTCAATCATACCCACACAATCCTTGAGCCAACTGATCCATACTCTCTTATATTCTCCTTCCATCTGTTACTCAGAATACACACTCCTTTTGCCCTCTCATTCTCATCCACTCCTGTGCATATACCCCATCCATACTCCCATTCTCTCACACTCTCAACTCCATTTAGTTTCAGTTAATCCACATACATCCACTTTCGAACCCTCAAGCACCATGACAATCTCTTTTTCTTTCACCTCATCATTTGCAGCCCTTACATTCCTTGTAGCTATCCGTACCATGTGCTTTGTTCGGTCCTTAGTTGTCATCTTTTAGTCAGTCCTGATCCGAAGCTTCTTGTCCGTATTTTTAGTTAGTTGTTTTCCAGGGAGGGACACTAACCCTCTGCCAAACCACTCGTTGTCACGTAGCGAACAAGTGCTAAGATACCATGATTGAAAAACAATTTTTTTTTTTTGCAAATATCTGCAAGTATAGTTAGCAGCATGCCATATTTAACTCCAGGCTTTAGGAATAAAACCAAGTCTGCTTTTTCACTAGGGTAAGTTGGATCTAAGTAAATGACAGAGAAATGAAGAAGCAGAAGATACTAACAAAGCCCAGTGAAATAAACTATACAATCTCATACTTTCATTACTTAAGCGTTCAGTTTCTTACTGTACATTATTTTATATCATTACATGCTGTCTCTCTATGCGATGCTTGGTGCTTGAAGAGATTTTAGATCTGATTCATAATGTGTTCTTAGAATAACTTCTAGCACTGGACAGGCGAAAAGACTATCAATGAATAAAGCATTTTTCTGGTTAAATGGTCAAGAAACTGTGTATTCTTTTGATGATTTTCGAAATGAAAATCTGTGTTAAGTCATTTTAGATATAGTATGCAGACAAAAATATTCAGATTGTGGTCACACAGCCCCTCACGGCCAACAGTACAGTTCAGCTGTCTGTTATGCCTAATAACATAAATCACTGACTTTTGTAATACTAACATTGCTGAGGTCGAAGTGCTGGATGTTGCTGAAATATGTAGGCAGCTCGGTGAGGAGGGTATAGGAGGCGAAATTGCTGCCAAAGGATGTTATCATCATAGTCCAGAACGGTAGAGAAGTGAAGATCTCTCTAACTGGCAGCGGCATTGTCTGTAAAGGGGTACAATCTTCCACTTAAAATATGAACAGCTGGCAATAGCAATGTTTGTAAAAGGGCTACACGTTTCACATGAAATACGAAGATGGAACAGGGGATCCATTTTGGCAGTAGCGCTGATTGTGAAAGTGGTAAACCTTGCATCTGAAATATAAAGAGAATGGATAATCTTATCTTAAACGAAGTTTCATTTACTTCATGTTATAAATGATATGCAAATGATATGCATTGAGCTAATGATCGCGTCATATGCATGAAAACAAAAACTCATTAACAAGAATATATATATTGAATCTTTCTCATAAATCAACATGTTATTATTCCTAGGCCTGAGGAGGACAGAATACTACCGACATATTCCTTGGGGTTTGAAGGGGTTATTAAAATCGATGAGGAAGAATGAAGTGGGAATTTCCTTATTCACCAACGAACCACCCAGAAAAAAGCGAAAACACAGCATGACTCGGATCTAGATCCCTTTCCCCCTCAAAGCCCAGTAATACCAATGCTACGCTGTTTGGTTCAAGAAGGCAAGCACAACACTTTTGGTAATAAATGAAGGCCTATTACCACCAACAAGGTTGTAACTGCGTTAGTCCAATTAGAAGGTGAAGAATTATATGAACAAAGTAAGAAATGTTGCAAAGATGGTGATTACGAGTGTGCGAGCAAGCATAACGAAGCGATGTTTACGTTTAGCTGAGAAATGAACTGCCGACACAGCCCGGCCGGAATGGTTTTCGGAGGCTAATAACTTTTCTACTATGTGAGATGGAAAGAGATTCTTTCAGCAGGTAGTCTATCTATCTATCTATATACCTAGGCTGCTTCCCCCAAGGAAAGGGAGGTAGCCGAGACAGGACGACTCACTCTCCATTTACTCATCCATTCAAACACATTCATTCGCATCTTAGCCCCAAAGGGGAGAACGGACAGATCCTCACCGCACCACACCGCACAAGGGTCAACTGGGCAATGCAATTAGTGACAGGTAGTAGGTACATTAAATAAATCTTGTGTTTAGCTATGTACTTATTCATGAGACCATAGAACTCCTTGGAATCCTAGGTTTCCAAGGGAATCTACCATGGGCTTCAGTTGACGTCCTCCACAATGAAATCGAACAGAAAAAGATTTCGTGTCGTATCACTTTTCATGCCTGAATTCTAACCATTAAATATCGGATTTTACGCTCATAACTTTACATGAACGCTATTTCTGCGTATAGTGGGTGAAATCAGCGAAGGTAATCGCCCCATTTCTTGGTTTTATGAATCAATCAAGAGCAAATCATTTACTGACGCAGTTCGTTGATACAGCAAGTCAGGAGAAGAGAACTGAATATTGTTCGTGTGATAAATGCTACAGGGCCTTGCTATATGCATATCCAGTGCCTGGAATACTAATGCGTTGTTGAAAACACAAGTAGGCTCCTTATGCTGGAGTGCGCTGTGCTGTTGTATACCGAAACATTCTTGGTGGTTACAATGGACACCACCGAACTAAAATCTCTTGATTTAAACTCTGGACAAACAAACTTGGCAGCTCCAGACGTTGGAGTGACCAGTACTTACTCGAGTCAGGTTTTATATTGTGGTTTATCTGTTTTGCTATTGATGTTGTCGTTTATCACATTATTTTTTCTATGAGTGTCTGTGTATTTTTTTTTTTATGCAAGGAAGAAGGAACCAAAGGCCGCGAGCCTGCAAATGTTGTTACTTCCAAGAGAAAAACAAAATACAAGAGAAAGCCAAATTTAAGATCCGATCATTTCGAGATGCCTGGACACACTGCGTTTGAAAGAGTGGAGAGCATGCGAATCAGGAAATACAGACAGAGGGAGACAGTTCCAGAGTTGACCTGTTGCATAAATGAAGGACTGGGAGTAATAGTTAACTCTTGCATTAGAGAGTTGGACAGAAATGGATGAGAGTTTGCTGCTACACGGGTGTTATGCATCCGGCGTAGAGGTGGAGGAATGCATGCAGATAGTTCAGAGGAGCAGTGACCATTGAAGTAGCGATAGAAAAGAGATAAAGATGCAACAATGCGACGAAGAGACAGAGGTTGAAGGGAGTCAGTAAGAGGAGGAGAGTTAATGAGACGAAAAGCCTTTGACTCAACCCTATTGAGAAGAGCTGTATGTGGGGTGCCTTCCCACACATGAGAGTTGTACTCTAAACAGGGGCGGATAAAACCCCTGTATAGAGTCAATAATTGTGCAGGGGTAAAGAAGGAACGCAGTCTGCTTAGCACACCTAATCTCTTGGAAGCAGATTTTACAAGAGATGCAATATGATCTTTCCAAGATAAGTCCTGAGTAAATGAAACCCCAAGCATGTTCAAGGATGATGCAGGATTAAGCTGAATATTATTAAACATTAGTGGGTATACCTGTGGAAGATTTTGTCGGGTTGATAGGTGTAAAAACTGAGTATTTGATGGATTAAAAACAACCAGATTATTTTTACCCCAGTCAGAGATATGAGCCAAGTCAGACATTAGGTGTGCCATAGCTTCATCCCTTGATTGTTGAGGTAACTGCTGAGATGGACGTTCAGGGAACCGAATGGAAAGGTGAAGGGTGGAGTCATCAGCATAAGAGTGGATAGGGTTTGATGTGCAGCTTAGAAGGTCATTGATGAATAAAAGGAAGAGAGTTGGTGATAGGACAGAGCCCTGAAGAACACCACTGATAATAGATCTAGGAGAAGAACGATGGCCGTCTACAACAGCGGCTATAGAACGACCAGAAAAGAAGCTAGAGATGAAGGCACAGATAGAAGGCTAGAAACCATAAGAGGGCAGTTTGGAAATTAAAGATTTTTGCCAGACTAGATCGAAAGCCTTAGAGATGTCAAGTGCAATGGCAAAACTTTCGCCAAAGTCCCAAAAGGAGGTTGACAAGGAGTCTGAGAGGTAGGTGAGAAGATCGCCAGTGGAGCGTCCCTGACGGAACCCATACTGGCGATCAGAAAGAAGGTTGTGACAGGAAAGATACTTAAAAATTTTTCTATTAAGAATTGACTCGAAAACTTTTGAGTTACAGGATGTTAAAGCAATTGGACGATAGTTAGAGGGTTGGGAATGGTCACCCTTCTTTGGGACTGGCAGAATAAAAGCAAACTTCCAGCAAGAGGGAAAGGTACAAGTTGATGGACAAAGGTGAAAGAGCTTGCCTGGATGGGGTGTAAGCACAGAAGCACAGTTCTTGAGAACAACAGGAGGGACTCCATCAGGCTCATATGCCTTATTAGTATTGAGGCCTGTGATGGCAGAAACTAATCAGCTGAAGAAATTTTAATGTCAGCCATGAGGAAGTCAGAGGGGGGGAAGTGATGGAGGAACAGCACCGGAATCGTCTAAGATGGAATTGGAGGAGAAAGTCTGAGCGAAGACATCTGCTTTATCAGTAGAAGAAATAGCTACAGAGCCATCAGAGTGGAAAAGAGGAGGGAAGGATGATGAGGTAAAGTTGTTAGAAAGGTTTTTGGCAAGGTGCCAGAAGGATCGGGAAAAATTCGAGTTGGAGAGCTGTGAGCATTTAGTATGGATGAAATTATTTATAGCAGAGCAAAGAACAGACTTAGCACGATTCCGGGCAGAAACATATAAAAGATGTGATTCAGGGGTGGGTTGGCTCCGGTACCTTATGTAGGCCCTCTCCTTGTTGCAGACAGCATTAGAATAAGCGTGATTAACCCGTCACGTCCCGAGGTTTTCCGCACCTCCGACATCCCCCAGTCCCGAGGTATATTCGAAAAAATTTTGGGGGGCTAAAACCTCTGCTTTTGGTGAGAAACATTGAAAATTCATAGAGAAATCACTCGAGGTTTAAAAAACTCAATCCAGGTAGGAGTTCCTCCTTACCTGACTGGGTTTTCTAACATGCTGGCACTAAAGAAAACGAGTTCCAAGGAGGGTAACTATTTTATCCACTCATAAACGGTATTTATTTATTTACTTGGTACGAATTTATATGTAGTATGAGAGTATATTGGTTTTCAAGCAGTAATATAGGCATTATAAGCATTGTTTCACTCACTAACTAATCACCATTCATGACCTTTTTTTTCCCACATTACCTGATCATCATTTCTGACTGTTTCTTCCTGTAATGCTATGTAAACTTTGTCCTCCACATTGTCATCGATTGGGGAATCACTCTGGCCCTGAATGTCTTTATTGACCAGGTCACTGGTAACAGGTGAAATGCCGAGACAATGGCGTGAGGGGGGGAGGGGGGAGTTTATGCGGTGTAAGGCATTGTCCCTGCTTGGCATCTTGTAGAGTAATAGAGGAAGGTGTCCCGTATATAAATACGAAAAATCACGCGCGAAAATTGAAAATTGTGCAAATTAGGGACCTTGCAATTGCACGACGTACCGGTACGTCGCTGGGACTGGCAAATGCAAATCGTTGCAACGTACCCATACGTCGACGGGACGGGGTAGGTTAAACCAAGGCTTTCTTGCATTAGTCACAGGATATGAAAAAGGAATGAATGCTTCCATGCCCGAGAGAATAACCTCCGCAATGCACAAGGCACACTCAGATGGCTCCCGGCCATGGAAGCAATAATAATTCCAGAGAAAATCAAAGATGTACTGCCTGAAGGCCTCCCAATACGCATTTCCAAAGTGCCACAGATGACGTTGCTTTGGAGGATCCACAGACCGTACCGGAGCGATAGGACAGGTTAAGGTGATAAGGTTGTGATCGGAGGAGCCCAACGGAGAGAAAAGATTAACAGTGTAAGCAGAAGGATTAGTAGTAAGGAAGAGGTCAAGTATGTTGGAGATCTCTCCAAGGCAGTCAGGGATATGGGTAGGGTGCTGTGCAAGCTGCTCTAGGTCATTAAGGATAGAAAAGGTGCTGGCTAGTTCACCAGGTGGATCAGTGAAAGGAAAAGAGAGCCAAAGGTGGTGGTGAACATTGAAATATCCTTGAATGGAGCTTTCGGAGAGAGGAGAAA
Organism: Coenobita brevimanus; assembly: GCF_032717465.1. Classification (NCBI taxonomy): domain Eukaryota; kingdom Metazoa; phylum Arthropoda; class Malacostraca; order Decapoda; family Coenobitidae; genus Coenobita; species Coenobita brevimanus. Next base: position 30,474,689 of record NC_137019.1, read on the forward strand.
TGGATAGAATGTGTTCCATCGTAGAAGTAAGATAGTCAAAGAATTTTTGATAGTCAGTAGAATTAGGAGATAAGTAAACAGCGGAGATATATTTAGTTAAAGAATGACAGGAAAGCCGAAGCCAGAGTGTAGAGAATTCAGAAGAATCAAGTTCAGGAACACGAGAACAAGACAGGTCGTTGCATACATATATGCAATATCCACCTTTAGCTTTGAAATGAGTATAGAGAAAGTAGTAGGATACAGAAAAAGGTTTGCTGTCAGTTGCCTCAGACAGCTGAGTCTCAGTTAGAAAAAGAAGGTGAGGTTTAGAGGAGGATAGGTGCTGCTCAATAGAGTGAAAGTTAGAGGAAAGGCCGCGAATGTTGCAGAAACGAAGAAGAGAGTCAGACAGTGATTCCAGGCAGCTGGAGTCGTCACTGGGAGATGGGCGGAAGATGGGGGCATTTATGGTTCCCCCCCCCCAGGGGACTCCGAGGCTTGGTAAACGACGCTATTTTGGTTAAATTTTGAATATGAAATGTAGTGTGTACTGTGCATGTAGTTTGGTGTTGATAGTTACAGAAACTTGTATTGGAAAGCATGCTGGCCTACTCTCCGTGTTACTGGGACACTGAAAAGGTTCAGCAAAGGGGGATGGTCGGGACCTAGTCCCGAGGGCTGATGAAACGGGAGCTCCAGCACTCCCTATCATCAGCTTTCCATCCACCATGGAAGTACTGCCATGCTCGACTGGTGTGTGTGTGTGTGTGAGAGAGAGAGAGAGAGAGAGAGAGAGAGAGAGAAAATTGTGAGAAAGAAAATTTTTTAGCTCCATTATTATTCTGTGACAAGTAGACAAGTAGAAGGTGTATGGCATCTAGAGGACTACTGGGCCTTGAGAGCAGGCTGTGAAGCCTATGCCCAGAGTAAGACACATAAAAAAAAAAAAAAAAACTGCCTCACCCGAAATGTTGAACGTTTACATCAAGATGAAATTATGAAGGTAGGCATATGTACAAACGCTCGCTTGCTCGCTTGTCACGCGGTCACAAAGTGCACTTTGCTGCCCAAGGATGATGACGTAACTAGAGGTGAGATTTGCCATCATTTACATGATAAGAGCAGAGATTGACGGCACATAAATAACACAGTACTCGTGCCGCTGAAAGAAAGAGATAGAGAGAAAGAGAGAGAGAAGGAAGGAAGGAATAATGAAGAATTATCACCAAGCCACAGTATAGTCAGCTGCATTTATGGTTTGACCCCCCAAAATTTGCCAAAAAAGGTTTTTCAATGGTTTTCTATAGTATAAAGTGTGCATAATAATATATCAAAAGTCTACCACAGCCTGACCACTGGAAATGTTTATTTTCAAGATAGCTTCGAAACTGGCCACTAAATCACTAAAATGTCCATTACTTCTTTATTGTACATTCTAGACAAGTAATTTTGTGTCTAACCCCCATGTTTTGGGGATCTAGGAATCCAGTTAGTATATTTAAACTATAGGGAAGTGATTACACAATTGTGAAATACAAGATGGTGGACCCATACGCCCGCCACACTAAGAATATACCCGCGACTCCATCAATGAACATAAAAAAAATAAATAAATAAATAAATAAATAAAAAATGTGTCAAAATTCATGTTGTTGGGACCCAGACATCTAACTGTCACATTTAAATTATCCTGAAGTGATTGCATAATTTAAATCGAAGATGGTGAACCAACATGGTGGCAAAACAATAAAGATGCACATGGCATTAATCACTGTAGACAATTTTTATCCCTGTCTATCTATCTATATACCTAGGCTGCTTCCCCCAAGGAAAGGGAGGTAGCCGAGACAGGACGACACACTCTCCATTTACTCATCCATTCAAACACATTCATTCGCATCTTAGCCCCAAAGGGGAGAACGGACAGATCCTCAACGCACCACACCGCACAAGGGTCAACTGCGCAATGCAATCAGTGACATCTGCAGCAGGGCCCGACAGCAGAACTGGTTTACCCCTGCCACATCATAACAGACCCATCCCCTTACCCGCACCTGACCTGACTAGCTGATCAGACCAAATGCGGGAGAATATCCCCTCCGGGCTGTGTCATCACTTATTCATTCACAATTTCTCTCCATTTATTTCTGTCACGCGCAGCCACTCTTCCTTGCTCAACAGACATCCCTCTCGCATCCAGCGCTCTCTTCACACTGTCCATCCATCCTATTCGTGGTCTTCCTCTCAGCCTTACACCTCTCACATCAGATCTAGTTATCTTTTTCACCAATCGCTCATTATCCATTCTTTTCATATGCCCAAACCATCGCAACACCCTCTGCTCAACTCGATCAGCCATCTCCCAAACAACTCCAGTTCTCCTTCGAACTTCATCATTTCGCACCCGATCCATACGCGTCACTCCACACATACTCCTCAGACACCTCATCTCCATTACATTCAAACTTTTCCTCTCTGCTACACCCATATTCCATGTTTCAGCCCCATATAATGCAGTCGGTACCACAACACCCTCATACAGCCTTCTCTTTACATCCATTCTAAGCGAACGACATTTAAACACTTTTTTCATTCCTCCCAGCACCTTTCCTACTTCATTTATTCTAAACTTCACCTCTGCATCTATTCTTCCATCCACAGCAACATGTGACCCTAGATATTTAAAACAATCTACCTCCTCAAGCAACTCATCATTCAAAACTATATTCATCCCCCTACCATCTATCAACCTCGTACACTTCATCACTTTACTCTTATTCTCATTTACTTTCAATTTCCTCCTTTCACACACCCTTCCAAACTCCTCTACCAACTTTCTCAATCTCTCCTCTGAATCAGTCACCAGTGCAGTATCATCTGCAAACAGCAGCTGCTTCAGATTCCACTCTCCTCCATCAACATTTACCAGACTCAGACCACCTAAAACTTGCATTCACCTCCCTTACAACACCATCCATGTAAATATTAAACAACCAAGGCGACATCACACATCCCTGTCGCAGCCCCACTCTCACGGGAAACCAATCACTCACAGCATTTCCCACTCTTACACACGCTCTACTATTTACATAAAAACTTTTCACCCCTTTTAGTAACCTACCATCAAGTCCATACAATCTTAAAATAGTCCACAAAGCCTCCCTATCAATTCTATCATACGCTTTCTCTAAATCCATAAATGCCCAAAACACATCCTTGCCTTTCACTAAATACTTTTCACACACTTGTCTCAGAGCAAACACCTGATCAACGCATCCCCTCCCTCTCCTAAAGCCACATTGCTCATCACTAATCACTCTCTCTGTACCCTCTCTAACTCTCATAATTAACACTCTACCATACACCTTACCTACAACACTCAACAGACTTATACCCCTAAAGCTGGTACATTCATACTTATCACCCTTGCCTTTATACAACGGGACCACACAAGCACTTGCCCAGTCAACTGGCACCATACCTTTCTCAAAGCACACATTCAACAATCTTACTAACCAGTCAACAATAGTCACTCCACCACCCTTCAGGCATTCCACAGCGCACCCATCCATACCTGCAGCTTTCCCTGTTTTCATCTCGTTTACTGCCTTCTCCACTTCCTCCTTCGTGATCAAAGAATCATTCAACTCTCCCAACACATTTATTCCTTGCACCCTTCCATCCGCCACAATCTCAGCCACCCTTTCCTCCTCTACATTTAACAATCTTTCAAAATACTCTGCCCATCTCTTCCTTACTGTATCCATCTCAATTAACATCCTTCCATCCTCTGCTTTTACTCGTTCTTCCTTCCCAGACTCTCCCTTTCGCACCCTTTTCACCTCCTTCCAAAACATTTTCTTATTCTGTTGAAAATTCTCTGTCAGCCGCCTACCCCACCTCTCATCTGCTGCCACTTTAGCATCACGCACAGCCCTTCTCGCTCTATTCCTCTTTTCCTTATACCTTTCATTTGACATCTCATCCTTCCTCTGCAGCCACACTTCATATGCACGTCTCTTCTAAGCCACAGCCATACTTACTTCCTCGCACCACCATTCACTTCCTTTTCTTACACCACCACCCACACGTCTCACACCACACACCTCTTCTGCATGCCCCACCACAGCACTCTTAAACAACTGCCATTCCTCCTCCACGCTGCCATTTTCCCGATCTTTCACTGCGTTCCACTCATCTTTCAATTTCTCCTGATACTCTATCTTTTTCTCTCTTTTATCCAACTCACTCACTTTCAAAACCTCCCTGCCACACCTAACCCTCCTAGCTCTCACCCATCTCTTACCTACTCTTAACTTTCCCTGCACCAGGTAGTGGTCAGACATACCTTCACCCTCCCCTCTCAGAACTCTCACATCCAACAATCTTCCTATTACATTCCTAGACACAACCACATAGTCCATCAAGGCTCTATCAACAACCCTTCCACCCTCCTGTCTCATCCATGTATACTTATAAATATCTTTCTTCTCAAACAGCGTATTCCCAATCACCATCTCTCGCTCAGCACACATCGCTATCATTCGTTCCCCATTTTCATTTCTTCCAGGCACACCATGCATACCAACTATGCCTTCAACTGCTACATTTCCCACTCTAACATTCAGATCTCCCATCATTACCACATTCACATTCGCTCCAAACCTCTGCAGACACTCATCAACATCATTCCAGAAAGACTCCCTCTCTTGTTCATCCCTTTCACTACCAGGCCCATATGCACTCACAAACACCCACAACTCACGTTCAAATTTCGCTTTCACCCACATCAGTCTCGATGACACCTCCTTCCATTCAATCACACATTGCTGTACTTCCGGACTCACTAACAAGGCCACACCTTCTCTTGCCCTTCCTCTATCAACACCTGACAATCTTCCATTCACACTTCCAAACATAGATTCCCCCTTCCCTTTCATCTTCGTTTCACTCAAAGCTAACACATCCAATTTTCTTCTCACAAACATTTTAGCCTCAATCGTACTACATCCACGCACATTCATAGACCCAATCTTCAGGGTACGGGGATAACTCCATCCCCCATCCCTTTCTCTGGCCTGTCTCTTTTTAGGAACTAAAAAACAGAGGAGGGGGTCCTTAGTCCCCTCACCCTTCCCCTTTTAGTCGCCTTTTACGACACGCACTGAATACGATGGCAGTATTCTTCCTAACACAACCTGGCCGCAGAATAGTAGTACCACCCCATAGTGCGGCCAGGTTGTGTCCCCCCCGCCACAGGGGGGGATCTAGGTATCTAATTATATTTCAACATTATGGTGAGGTGATTACAAGTACAATGTAAATACAAATCGAGTGAAATTCGTTTCTACAAACACTTTTCATCCACACCAAATTTACAAGTCATTGTCACACTCATCTTCCAGTAAAGGCTGTCCATCTTGAATTTTAGTTTTTGACTTGACATGGTCCATAAACGGGTTTGCATGACAGTCCATAACGTCTGCAACTACACCGTTGAGTTCGGCAAGCAGTCTTGCAGTGGGCCATCTGCAGGAAACCATCCGGGGCAGTAGCCCTCTCAGCCATACTGTAACTGGCGCGAACTGATTGTCCTCCAGCTTCCATTCCCAATCCCCCGCATTCATATCACTCTCCTTTCTTACCCTCACCATGATCTGGTAGTACACTCTAAAGCAATGGTATTTAGTCAAGAACTCGGTAGGAGGGAGACGCTCTGGGGTAACGAATGCCTTGGCAGAAACTATTTTCTTGCAAAGATGATTGTAATCCAAAGAAGCAAGTGAATCAGTCTCTGCTACCAAACAGAACTGCCCTCACCTCACATGCAAGGTTCTCAGTGACTTCGCTTGCTTGATTTGGGAGCAGAAATGCATTTGCACTGGTCCAGATAGTTGAGTTGCTGCTCACAAGTTTTTGAAATGCTGACTTTTTGCCAAAACTGTATATGCATGAAGTTAAATCGCATCCTGTGAAAGAGTGAATGAACAGCAGTTATAAACACAAGCCACTACCCAGGACTTGTTTTATCACGTTGATGTCATACACCTTAGGAGCTGTGGACTTGTTTGAACAAAAAAAAGAGTCCCTAACTGCCTGTCTAAGCATAGTAGAAAAGGGGAATGAGTAAGTCTGTGTCCTCCCCTATCAAGGTCGTGGGGTGACATTGTGACTCCTTGATTGCAGCCTTGTCAATGTCCACGTCTGAATCCCGTGTTGCATTGATAACAGTGCAGCCTTTCTTCTTTAGTTCTTCAGTCACAAGGTCAACAAGTCCTTGTTTGTTACACAGTCTGGAAAGGATCTCTTCCTTTCTTCCCACGAACTCAGTTTCTGCAATGAAGCTGACGATCGAGTTGGTGTTTCTCGCATGTCACTGATGCACGATGTCCTTGATGGAAGGACCATCACCACACCCATCAAAAACTAGTTGCTTTACCATGATGGCGAATGGTATAGTCAGCGTATGACCGTGCAATGGCACCATGACTGTCACCTCTTCTCCATGGCATGCGATGGATCAGGGAGCCACCACCAAGAACATAATGATCAGTTTGTGGGATAGAATCCATGACACCATTGCCTGATTCCTTGCTTGCACACTCAGCAACTGCATGTGTCAGCTGTGGCTTGTCAGCATTGGGAATGATTTCTCAGGCTTCAAGCAAGGCTGCAGGGATCACATCTAATGAAAGCTCTCCAGTGTTAGACATAACCAGAAATCGTTGGAATGGCAGAGCAGGATCAGTGGTTCGACCTGGGCCAAGTTTGATGTTGGAGTCGTTCGCTAGGGTTTTTGCTCAGTCTTTTTAAATGAGATCCCAAAGACAGGTATACCAACCATTTTGTCAACGATCTCGCTCCCAACGGTCTCAAACCCATGCATATTCACATCCTCTCTGGCAACTACACCAGAGATGAGTCGGGAGAGAATGGCACGCAAGTGGAATGTTTTTCTTTTATCTTCTCCAGGTCAGAATGATCTCTTTTCACCCTTGCTTCTGTTGATTCTCGGTGTTGCTCATTTGCTGTGTAGGTGAGGTCATTGAGTTCCTGCATTCTGTCATTGAACTCAGATGTGATGTGTGTGAACATGGTCCACAAAGCGCACATTCTTCAGTCATTCCACTTCCATAGGTCAAGCCTCCACTACTCTTCAAGGACCACATGAATATCTGCTCAATAACAAGGTCTGAGCCTGTCCAGAAATGGTTGCTGTGGCGGATTACATGAAAAGCCCTGGAAAATTTGTCAAACACATCAGGACATCTGGTCTCGAGTTGACACATTTCTTGGACGTAGAAATATGTAGATTTCAGATAGTTCCAGTGCCCAGCAGTGGCAAATATTGGCAAGCAGTCCAACAATGCATGCAAGTGCATCGTTCAAGATCCCGTGTGATCCGCCTCAATCACCATTCAGGCAGTCTTCAGCATTCTCTGGTAGTTTATCCACAGGAGACTGGTTTTTGTCCTTGTGCTAAGTTCTGTCTTCTTCATGGTAATCTTTTCTTTGATTTGGGTCAATGTATCCGAAACCACAGCACTCTCCAAAGTTATTCCTTTCCCCACCAAGGATGAGTACATTTCTTCTGCCTGTTCTAGCAATGACTCGAACCGTGGGTTATGCTCCAGTAGATTCGACACAACTTGGTGATTGAGGCATCTGTCCAGCAGCAAATGTCCACAGAAAGCTCTTTGTACTGATTTTCCAGTCATCATATGCTGGATGGCATTTCCACTGTACTGTAGACAACATCCAAAACATTCCTGAGTCCCGTACCTTCCATCAGTGTACCTATTGCACCAAGCAGGTTCTTGAATGTGTGAAAACATCCAATCATCAAGATAACGCTTTCCAACCGACTGCCCTGTGGGCAGAAAGCATGTCTTATTCCCAGAGTAGAAGTCAACCATAGACAAGAACACAATTGACAATTGGCGTGGGTGTTCTAATTCTTGATGAACGATATGCATCATTCCCCACCACCCAGGGGTTTCCTGCTTGAAGTCCACTGAGACCTACCACAGTACATCAACTGTCCTATCAAAATTGACCAATCCTGAGAGTTGTTTGAACACGATGTTTCGGTGCACATGTTTCGCAAAGCAGTGCTCGATGATCGAAACTTTACCTTGCACTGAAAAATCCAGGTTGGTGACGTTTCTCCTTTGAATGACACGATACGTCTTTCGTCCTGGTGTGAGTACTACTATGATCCCCATTCCGTGGAAAGTTCCCAGGCCATCAATGGTAAGGGTATAGTGGTCAACATTCTCCCCGACAATAAGAAGTGTTATGTCCAGCAAATCAGTGTCATCCAGCAACATGTCTGGAGCAACTGGAACCGCTGCATTCTTCTCAAAATGTAATGCTTCTTTATATTAAGAACTAAATCCCATTTCATGAAGGATATCCACGAGAAACTGTGACCGATTCAAATGATGCTCCAGCGGTGCAAGGACAATTTGTAAGGTAGCTATAACGGCACGTGGTCGAACTGCCTGGATAACTGCATGTCCTATTGCAGCAACCTTTCGTCTTGTGTCCTTACTCACGAAAAGACCATTAAACAATGTCTGCAAAGTGTCAGGAATAAACAAAAAGGCAGAATGAAGCTTGAGCGACCTTTCACTTAGATACTGAGTTGTAAGGGAAGGCACATTGGACTTCATATCACTTTTAATTTGTTGTCCCACTGTTTCAATGATCCCCCGTTTCTGTGAGTCTTCGTCCTTTCCTGGGGTGTCGGATAAGATCACAGTATCTGTGACATCTTTTCTCTCATTGTCACTATATGATGAAGGCCTTCTTCTCCAGCAAAATGAACAGTGTCCCCATACTGTTCTTTCAATTTACTTGATATACTGACTTCTAAGTGGGACGGAATCTGTATTTGTAAGGAATTCCTTCATTTTATCTCGTAAATATGAAACTGTCAACTGTTCTTCATCATTATTCTCAAGGTAAGAGCAAACTATCATGAATGCTTGCTCCTGATCTTCGTTTTTAGGCCGACCAGACTTTCTTCACTTTGCCTCTGGGACATCCTGGAACTGCAATGGTATGTGACACCCAGACTGGAAGTTACCACTGCATGAGTGATGGTAAACACAGTCCGCAGCATGTAGATTGCAGGCATAATATTCAGTCCTGCCTCTCACAGTGGAGGTCCATTCATCAGAACAACTGTCACGGCACTCAAGAATGGTCTTCACGAATGTATCGGTCTTTACATAACTAAAGCCCGCACTTCCTGGTGTTACTGTAATCCCACAGAAAAGGCGATCCATTTGGCTGTTGTCAGGGCCAGATGATACTCTGCCACTTCTCTTTGGTGGTTCAACTTTCTTTCCTTCTTGTTTTTTAATGTCTTTTGGATTGACGTACCACTTTCGAGATTGTAAGTGTACTTTTTCACCAGCTGAAACGACCACGTCATCCCCTCCTTCCAGGCTTGCACTGTTGATCCCATCAGCACCCTTCTGCCGAGCTTCAGCCACATCACACGCATCTCCTAAGCCTTTATGACAAATAGGGCATGTCTCTTGGTTTATCCAGCTAGCACTCATGGCCAGTCCTGACAAGATGCAAAAGCGAAGGTCATCATGGGACAATAAATGTTCACTAAATAATCATGGAGTCAAAGTTAGAAGATAGATAAATAGAATAGTAAAATAAATAGTCAGACAACGGAATACACATGCTCATAAGCACGCTACATGATCATAAACACCACCACATGATTATTAACAAACACCACATTATAATAAACACCATATCCTTATCATAAAAACAACATGATTATTAAGAAACAAGTCAACATGATCATAAACTCAACATCGCCATAACCACCACACGTGATTTTAAGCACCACCAACTACCGTAAAAAATACAGTCAGAATTCAAAACCTGTGAATAAAAAGCAAAGCAGCACAAGTGTGTTCACAATGCACCAATAATCCTTAGGGCTGCTTAAACCACTTTTAGGTAAATATAACAACTGATATAAAATACACCTCAACAGGCTCGATTGAAGAAAAATGTGAAAGAAGCAGCTGGCTACCAGGTGCCTCCCGATGAAATATGCCAACAACTCGACAAATGCAAAATATTGCCAACTCCATTTTTGCGAGTAAATTACGTGAAAAGTTTCGAATTCAGCTAATCTTACCCGTCTGGAGATTTTCCAAATGTTTAGCACATTAAATTAGTAGTTAATACAATGAAAAACATTGGAAAATTGAGTGTATTTTGTCTATCAGAGAAATCTTACATTAGTAAAGGCGATACTTTTGTATTTTTCCATAATCATCACGGTATCAGCCAAGCTTTCGTTAAGAGAATTACAAAATTAATTAGAGAAATTCCGACTTTTTCCGAGGACTCGCGCCCCCCTGAAAATTACTCATGCCCCCCTAGGGGGCGCGCCCCCAGGTTAAGAACCTCTGGTTTAACCAATGCTCGATAAAAAAAAAAAGTGGAGTTTTTTTTGGAGAACAAAAATCGGGATGCATATATAGCTCCCAAAAACATGAGATTAGCCATCAAAACCACATGTCAGGGAAGAACAATGGAGGAGACTTGCGCATTTTCATAGTTTGGCGGCCTTATTGTCCGCCATCTTGGATTTCACAATTGTGCAATCACTTCACTATAGTTTGAATATACTAACTGGATTCCTGGATCCCCAAAACATGGGGTTTGACACTAAAATTATATGTCTAGGATGTGTAATAAAGAAATAATGGACATTATAGTGATTTAGCGACTATCTTGGAAGCCATCTTTAAAATAAGACATTTCCAGTGGTCAGACTGTGGTAGACTTTTTGATATATTATTAACCACACGATACCATAGAAAACCGGTGAAAAACCTTTTGTAGCAATTTTTTGGGGGTAAGGTGCATTTTTTTCATTAATGTAGCCGACTAATATGGCTGTATGGCGCTGTAGGAGTAGAGGGAAAATAAAGGCCGGAAGAAACACAGAAATATCAGGAAGAAAAGTTTGACAGAGGAGCAGAAGAGAACAGTAGGGGAAGAAAGACTGGAGACAAAAAGAACCCTTTTAGCCGCCTCTTGCGAGAAGCAGGGATACTGGGGAAGTAGTCTTCCCCTTCCCCCCTTTCCCCGGAGAGAGAGAGAGAGAGAGAGAGAGAGAGAGAGAGAGAGAGAGAGAGAGAGAGAGAGAGAGACCATATTGATGGAAGTTTCGATGAAGACCAAGGTTTTGTGAGTCAGATGCCTTGGTAATAGACTGTCATTCCCTTGCAACCCTCATCAGTCTCCTAATGATGGTGGCACAAGCCAACAACAGCCACTGGGAACTGCTGCGACCGTCATGAGGCACAATAAGGATAGAGTTACACACCATAGCTTTGGAACATAGCCAAATGAATTTAGAGAGAATTCAACACTATACATTCAGAAAATCATATTAACAAACACATAGTCAAGCATCTAGAAATCAATAAAATGATCAATGATTGGCAGTATGGATTTAGACAGGAACGTTCAACTGTAGATATTCTTTGCCTTCTTACCCATCAGATTAACAAAACAATAGACCAACATGGTGAAACACACACAGTAGCACTTGATATTTCAAAAGCATTTGACAGAGTATGGCACCAGGCCTTATTGTCTAAGATGTCACACTATGGCCTTGCATCACTAGTTCCTCTAATTTCTTCGTACCTTCATAGTAAAAAATACGGGTCATGGTAGATGGAATTTATTCTCAGTTTCATTCCATAAATGCTGGCGTACCTCAGGGATCAGTTTTGGCGCCAACCCTCTTTCTCATTCATATAAATGACCTCCTATGTGTCACTTACAACCCAATACACTCTTATGCTGATGACTCGACCCTTCACAGTTCTTTCACTTTTAGTACCTCCTTTACACAATTTGATATTAAAAATTCCCAAATTAACACAGCAATTTCTCTGAACCAGGACCTTTCTAAAATTAATCAATGGGGACAAAAAAATCTGGTCTCATTTAATGTTCAGAAAACTAAATACATTAATTTCTCTAATAGAAAGAATCCCTCAGACTCTCACATAATTTTAATGATGTCAGAATTCCCATATCCCTTACAATTGATATCCTAGGTGTTACTCTAAACCCCAACCTAAGCTGGACAGCTTATGTTAAATCCCTTGCTAAAAATGCTTCTAAAAAACTGGGACTTATGTACAGAGTTCGTGAGTTCTACACTGACGAGCAGATGGCCACAATATGCAAAAGTCATGTGCGTTCTCAGATCGAATACTGTTCACCACTGTGGAGTGGATGTGGAGTGATTGCATTGAGGCAGTTGGACAAAATTCAAAATAAAGCCATTAGATTAATCAATAATCCTGCCATAACGCAGGACCTTCCTCCATTATCAGTACGTAGAGATGTTGCTTGTTTAGCACTATTTTATCGATATTTTTACCGTAAGTGCTCTAAAGAACTGGCTTCAATTGTGCCTCCCCTTCACATTTTCTCCCAAAATACTTGGGCAGCTGGGAGCGCCCATGAACTCACACTCTCTCCCCCACAATGCAGAACCTTTGCTTATCAAAATTCATTTATCCCCAGAACTACTACTCTCTGGAATTCACTTCCTGGGAGTTGCTTCCCACATACATTTAATCCGTTCAATTTTAAATGCAACTGTTATAAGTATTTTATGAATGGAGGATGCCCTTAGGCACACGGACTTCATTTTTTTTCCTTTGTTTTTCCTTCCTCCATTCATTATAAAAAAAAAAAAAAAACATGCTTCACGGGGCCCCACACCATCATCCGCCTCCCTAACCCCTATTAAGTGATCATTGAGTACCACGGCACTCCCCACACTTTCTGAAACCGGCATGTGCACCCTCCTCGCACTGCTGCCCCCACTGCCCCAGCCCTGCATGCTGTCCCACCCACTACCCCCATGCCAGTTCCCTCTACCTCCTACGATTGCTACACCTCCCCCTCGCCATTTCTCCCTCCACCTCCCCCGCCACCTCCACCTCACCTTCTGTCATGCCGCATTGCACCTCACCTGACAACCCACCGACACCACCAACTCCCCGCCACTCCCCAACCTCCTCACCACCCACTGGGTCCTCTCCCATGCCCAGCACTTCGTGTCCGGCCCACACCCCCTCACCCTCTCCGCCCACCACACCCCTCCCCCAGCCGTCGCCCACCACTGCCACAGCATCTCCCAGCCCGCCACCCGCACACGCCCCCTCGACCCCACCTGCCCTGTCCCCTGCCCCCAACTCCACCTGCGCCACCCACACCCCTACGACGCCACCATCAACTGAACCCTACACCCTGCTCCCCACATCATGTCGCCCACACTCCTACCACCCCATAGCCGCCCTCGCGTGACCCGTGCACCCCACACACACGAGGACACTTCACACCAACATCATTGCCCACACCCACCCTTAAAACAACCAACACACACTCCGGCCGCCTCTCCTGCACACCTGCCCGATACACCCAATCTTCTACCCCACCTGCCTTGCTGCAAAACCACACCCCTACACCTGCCCTAAATCATCTCACACACATGATACACCAGGCACAAATCCCGCCTGCCACCTACACTCCCCAGAGACGCCATGCCACATTACCCCGGCATAAAACCCCACACTCTCCGTCCATCTCCAGCATTCAACACAGCCCTGCACAGAGGATAACACCTAGCTCCATGAGGATTCGACGAGCCATATGGGTGCTGCCCTTCAGATGGAAACAACGAGTCCAAGGACCTCATCACCTCCTAAGACTCCTCCGCTCCTCCACCCTCTTCATCACCTGTGAGGAGCAGCTAGATGAGAACTCAGCCACCACAGCCTGGCACGCCCTCCTCCAACACGTACAGCCAGTCTGCCGCACCTACGACACCAAAGTTTACCATCTCCAGTCACAGGAACATGACTTTTTCCCTGCAGACGGTGGTGACCTAACACCCCCAGAAGGGGCCCACAGAGGAGCAACGACAACGCACCGGGACTCAGAGTGACAAAGACGTAAGTCCACCCAGGCCACGCAGCCCTATGACAGGGAGCTTGCACGCCACCACCATAGCAGGAATACAAGACTACCTTCCAGGCGAGCCCTCCCCAACCAACATCGGGGTGGAGCTGTTACTCCAGCTCCAGTCAGCACCCCTGAGATGGCCAGTAGCCGCTCAACCCTCCTGAAGGAGACGACCTGTAGCCGCTCTGAAGGGAAAACAGGAGACGGCCTGCAGCCGCTCCCGCCATCGTCAGGAGATGGCCTGTAAACACTATGAAGGTGTCCTTTCCGAGACGGCCTGTAGCCACTCAACCCTCCTGAAGGAGATGGCCTGTAACCGCTCTGAGGGAAAACAGGAGATGGCCTGTAGCCGCTCCCGCCTTCATCAGGAGACAGCCTGTAGCTGCTCCCGCCTTCGTCAGGAGACGGCCTGTAGCTGTTCTGAAGGTGTCCCTGAGTCGGCTTGTAGCTGCTCCCTTCCCCAGGCCACGGCCAGTAGCCGGGCCTTAGTGACGGCCTTTAGCCGCACCCCTAGAAGGCCACGGCCAGTAGCCGGGCCCTACAGCAGGAGACGGCCTGTAGCCACTCCTCCATCATGTGCTGACTCCTTTTCATCAACCTACGACTCAGAGGGAGACCCCAGCCTGGAGGAGTTCTGGAGAGGCCCCGTGACTTCCCCTGGCCTCTTCTCCTTGCAGCCAGACCTGGAAAGGACTCACCTGACAGACCCCGATGTAGGCCGGCGCCACAACCCCTTCCTGACGGCGCCACTGAGCACCAGGGACTGCAGCTCTCGGGACCCCCAGACCGCCCCCAGGACCCCCGGGCGGGACTTCCCTACACTCAGACGCTGGAGATCTTCGTCTTCCGTCAGGCACCTGAGCGAGAAGTTCAGGCAGTTATTTGGCCCCGGCCCTGAGGGCCATATTCTCACCCCAAGCCCCGAAAGCGTGGGGCCCTTCGCCACCCGCAGCCCAGGACGAGAGAGAACGCCCCTACGTGTGATCCTTTGGCCCTTGAACACAGAGGCCCCCAGTGGAACCCAGCCCCATCAGCAGTGAGGCTGGGTCACCTCCACTGCCCTTGTACCTGACCGCCATGACGCCCAGACCCGAAAGAAGTGACAGTGAAAGCACAGCGTCCATGACTTAGTGACGTGAAGGCAGAGCAGTGAATTAACCATATAAAGGAAGTCAGTGAGAGAAGCACCAGTGACAATATAAAAGTGGTGGAGTGAATAAAAGTAACAGTGAAACCGTGAACACGGCTAAGCAGTGAAATACAGGTCTGTTACAATGAATACGCTACCATCTGATAACGCCGCATCATACTAAAATCATACACAGACCCCAGTGTTCAAGTAATTATTGCCAAGAGTGAATTAGTACCACCCACTCCACAAATATATAAAACCTGGACTTCCTGCAATAATAGTGTATAAACCTCTGCCCTAAGTTCTATTCACCTTTCCCGACCTTGACCTGGGTAGTATCCTGCACGATACTAATAACCCATATCTAGGCCTAAGAATTATATTTGTCCAGTGTATCGTGATATCTACCTGTTCCACTGTAGAATTTAGTAATACACATGTGAGGTTGTTGCCTTGAGTTTTTGTGTCCTGCGTCTTTCCTATTTGTCTAAGCTCTGGTCTAGAAAGAGAGCCCAGCTACATACTAGCTACTAGAGGGATAGGTAGCCGACCCTAAAACACCTAGCATTACATATTATTATTATTCCTGACTTAAAGTGACTCTAAACATGCTTTACAATAATGTTTCTTCACTGAATGAGCTGTAGGTGTTATGATAATGCTGGTAGTAATATCCTATGAACCAAACATTACGTAACTGGGAACAACACACCAGCCTCTCCTCGCTCCCTACTCCCTTGCAATCCTTAAGATTTGAATTTAATCCTTAATTACAGTCGATTTGTGCAAAAGAATCGCAGGAATGCAAGACCTGATGTTAAAGAATCAATATACTACGAGTTCTTAAAACTCATTTGTTCTGATAAGACATTGATTTTTATGTACAGTACTGTATGAGCTAATAATACTCGTCTCCCATCACCCTGCAAAGCTCCCACCCAATGACAAATTCAAGTCACAAAACTTTTCCACATAAGCAGCCGAATGCTGGGTACTGAACTGGGGACGCTGGGAGTATATGTTTATAGAACAACATATGCTCAAAATTACGTGATAGTTCATTGGTGTAAGTTATTGACATACGTCGCATAACACCTTGTAGATATGGCATATACAACTATGAAAACTTACTCAATAGGGTTCAAAGGTCAGAAAACACATACTCAACAATTCCTTTCCATAATGGCATCGGACTTCAAGTGAATCTGACCAAACAAACACAATGGGTAGCAGATCTAACATCACAGCTCCAACTTCCCCACAGCAAGTGTTTGTTTACCATGAGGATAAAAGTCTCACAAAATTCTCAGTCACAGAAAAGGACCGCATCGACGTGATGTCCCTTACTAACATGCCCCATCCCCACCGATTTTCCACCACTGACTCCCCCCAATGCTGACCAATTTGGGAAAAAATAAAATTTGGCTCAAACCTCCACTTTTGGTGAGAAACATCGAAATTTCATAGAGAAATCGCTCACCTGAGGTTTAAAATACACGATACAGGTAGCAATACCCTGTAACTTACTGGGTTTTCTATCAGGCTGGCTTCAAAGAAAACGAGTTCTATGGGAGGGTAACTATTCCACACCACTCATAAACGGTATTTATTTATTTATTTGGTGCGAGTTTATATGTAATACGAAAGTATATTGGTTTTCACACAGTAATATAGGCAATATAAGCATTGTTTGACTCACCAAACACATCAACATACCTGACCTATTTTGGCAACATTACCTGATCATCATTTCTGACTGTTTCTCCCTCTCATGTTACGTAAACTTTGTCCTCCACATTGTCATCGATTGGGGAATCACTAGCCCTGAATTTCATACCATGGCACATGTCTTTACTGGCCAGGTCACTGGTAACAGGTGAATTGCTGAGACAATGGTGTGCAGGGGGGGGAGGTCATGCGGGGTAAGGCATTGTCCCTGCCTGGCATCTTGTAGAGGAAGGTGTCCCTCATATACATACCAAAAATCACGAGCAAAAATTGAAAATTGTGCAGATTGGGGACCTTGCAATTGATGCGTGTTTATATACGTCAACGGGACTGACAGTGACAAAACGTGTGGACGTATATATACGTCAATGGGACATGGCAGGTTAATCAGTGTGAGCTACTTTTTGTTAAAAGTCATATAACAAATGAGAGTGAACAGGTAGCTGCTTTTTCATTATGGATTAACTAAGAGAAATGCCCAGCTGGTGATCTGCTTAGATCTGATAAGCTCTTGTGAGCTTAGACACATAATGAGTTTAAGACAGAATTCTTAAAGAAATTTTCTGGAGGCATAAATTTCTTGCCAAGTATAATTCCAGAATTACGTAAGATTATCGATCTTATGAGACAACACAAACCCTTTCTTAGGTGAAATAACAACAGATGTGTCCACAATTAAGAGAACACTGTTAGCTACTATAGAGAACTTAAATTGGCTAACAGCTGATGGGAAGATGTCACGAATGCATGTCATAGACATCCTTGGGTATATAGCTGCACTGTGTAAATTACCTGATAGGGTATTAAAAATTGCAAAAACAGTAGCATGTCCCCCAGGAAGGTGTTTGTGAGATTTTATGAACAAAGTGGAGATGAAGTGCAGCAAAGTAGGGGTGAGTGAAATATCAAACCCAATACAATCAGAATGAGAATTACGGACACTGTGACAGCAATGAATACATGTAGCCCAAGGACAGAACAAAAACGATTGCGACCCGAAAACAGGCAAACCAAACAATACCTGACATCCAGGCTGTGATCTCAAACACCAGGCCAAAGGCAGCCTCAAAAGTTCACATGTAGTCCAAGCACAAACCATGCCACAGAAAAAACAAAATACAGAAAGTCATCTCGAGGGTCACATTCGGGAAATAGGTCTACGCTATGTTACTATTATGCGAATCCTGGTCACACGAAATCTGAATGTTACATTAAGCTTAGGGAGGACTGAGACAGAAAAAGGGATGCAACCATATTGCAGAAAGCATAAAAACCCAGGACACTGGATGTCACACTGTAAAACAGTTGAAGTATCTATACTTATGTCGGAGGAAGGCCATGCCACAACAAAAAATGACCGTACATAAAGAAAACCAAGTCTAAAATGCACATAAGAAGAATACTCGGAAAAGAATGTATCTTGGTGCCCGTTTCCTGTGAAGGTAAAAACATGTCATTATTCTTGGATTAGGGCTCTCCAGGGAATTTAATATAACCAGAGGAATTAGAGAGGATTTTTAGCAATAAGGAGGTAACCATTGTGGAGGAATCTGATTTAGACTTACATGCTGTAGATGGCAAACAAATAACCAGATAGGGTATGATACAGTTAGAAATCGGTTTTACAGAGACTACGAGACCAATCTCCGCTAATGTCTATGCAGTAGTGACAGCTAACATGTTACTGGGATTAAGAACTATAAGAAAAAAGAATATAGTTTTACTCCCTCACATGAATGAGATACAACACGATAACGAATTCATAGAGAAATTTTCACCAGAACTGTCACCCAACATGATAAAAAATCGAAGGGAGCTGGAACTATCAAACTAAACAGAACTACCCAGCTGACGAAGGTACACGTGCACTCACACCATCCTTCCCATCCCCCCATCCCCTTTGCCCAGGGACTGAGGTGACAGTATATTCCCAATATTATTCCCCACACATCTCACCAGTGATGTAGTTATTCCACCTAATTCATAGATGAAAGTCACCATAAACAGTAATTTGAAGAATGATACTGTTCTTGTCTAAGAAGAATTATGTTAAGTGAGAGGACTCTCGGAGGAAAATGCCTTATGTCAGGTGAATAACGATGGGGAAACGCATGTGTTCCTAATTAATCAGATGAACCAAAAAGTGCAGATAAGAAGTAAGATAACGTCAACAGATACAGTGCATAAAGGACAATTTGATTCACTCAGGAGATTCTGATGTGGAAAATTATCTACTGGATTTATTACAAAAACACAGACAGATTGTTGCATAAACTGGAGAACAATATGGGTGTACTAACCTAATTAAACGCAAGATTAATGTACACTAGGACACACAACCTATATATATATATATACCAGCCTATGGAGCAGCACACTCACAACGTACCCTTGCAAATCAGTATGTTGATGAAATGTTAAAACTAGGTATTACTGAGCCATCAGTCTCCCCGTGGAATGCCCCATTATTTTTCGTGCCCAAACAAAACAGTGAAATCCGCGCGGTACTTGATTATCGTAAATTAAACCAACACACAACCCCAGACCGATTTCCTATGACATTTTTAAGTGACGTCTTGCAAAATACTGGACCAGAAAATAATATATTTTCCGGAATCGATTTGCTTAATGGCTATTATCAAATCACTCTTGAGCAGGACTCATGCAAATTAGTGATGTATCAGATCTCTGCCTCCGCCTCTGTTTCTGCGGAGCCTCCACAGTGAAAATAATGTCCGCATTACTATCTGCGTCCGCGTCTTCATACAACAAAAGCTCCACATCATTATCCGCCACTGCGTTTTCAGATAATAAAAGCTCTGCATAATTATCTGCCTCCGCATCAAAGAACTGCAGAGGTTGCTGGTCTCCACCCATCCACTATTTCTCCTTTGGCTTTTTGTCATAATTCTTTTTCTCTCTCCCTCTCATCCACAACTCTCCTCTCCGTTCCTCTCACCTACCAGGCCCTCTTCCTCTTTCTGATTTCTTCGCTATTAGCTCTCTTCCTCCCTCCATCTTCCATTGTTCTTCTTCTTCTTCTTCTCTCTCTCTCTCTCTCTTTCTCTCTCTGTCGCAATAGTTACACGTGTTATGTTAATATATAGGCATATTTACAAAAGAAATATGTACAGCATGTGATGTGGTGTGTGGAAGAGAAGACGGAGGGGGTGCAAGAAACAGCGTGGTGGACTGAAGAGGTGAGACAGGCTGTGGCACAAAAGAAGAAAGCATACAATGAATGGATGAGAAATAGGGGCGTGGAAGAAGTTGAGAGGCGGAAGAGAGAGTTATATGTAGAAAGAAAGAGAGAGGTGAAAAGATTAGTAAGAGAGAGAGTAAGAAGAGAGTGGATGAGGAATTTGGAAGGAATTTGAGTGTAAAGTGGAGGGACTGTAAGAAAATGTTCTGGAAAGAGGTGAAAAGAGTAAGACAGGGTGGAAGTGAAGTTAGTAGGGGAGTGAAAGATAAAAATGGTAGATTACTAGTGGAGAAGGGAGAAAAAGTGAGCAGATGGAGAGAACACTTTAAGGAATTGTTGAACATAGAGGATGGAAGTAATGTGAGTATAAGTGGCTGGGGAATGGCTGGGAGAAGGAGGGAGGTGAGAAGACAGGAAGAAATCAGTAGGATAGAAGTTGTGGAAGCAATGAAGAAAGTTAAATCGGGGAAAGCCCCAGGAATTGATGGAGTGTGTGGTGAAATGCTGAAGCATGGGGGAGAGATAGTAGTAGAATGGATGTGGAAGATGTGCAGATTGGCCTGGGAGGAAGGTAGAGTCCCAGAGGATTGGAAGTCAGGTATAATTATTCCTTGTACAAAGGAAAAGGGGAAAAAGAAGTGTGTGGTAATCATAGGGGCATTTGTCTTCTTAGTATAATAGGAAAGGTGTATGGTAGGATACTTATTGACAGAGTTTGAGAAAGAACAGAGAAATTAGTTGGAGAAGAACAGGGAGGCTTTAGGAAGGGAAGAGGTTGTGTAGATCAGATATTCATTCTTAGATCTTTAGTGGAAAAGTTTCTAGAGAAGGGAAAGAAGTTGTATGCGGCTTTCATGGATTTGGAGAAAGCATATGACAGGGTGGATAGACATGGATTGTGGAAAGTGTTATGAATATATGGAGTAGATGGGAAGTTGTTGAATGCTGTGAAGAGTATGTACGATGGTGTGAAGGCTGCGATGCGTGTGGATGGTGAACTAAGTGAATTTTTCTCTTTGAAAGTTGGGTTGAAACAGGGATGTGTCATGTCTTCATGGTTGTTCAATCTGTACATGGATGGGGTAATAAAAGAGGTACAAGGTAGGATAGTGGATGTTGGAGTGGCCCTGGTGAGAGAGGTTAGTGTTTGGAAACTCCCTGTATTGTTGTTTGCAGATGATACCGTGTTGTTGAGTGAAGATGAAGGGGAGCTGCAAGGCTTGGTGGATGAGTTTGGGAGAGTGTGTAAGAAACGGAATCTAAAGATGAATGTAGGGAAGAGTAAAGTGATGGTCTTTGAGAGGGGTGAAGTCAGTGAATGTACAGCGAGGTTGGATGGTGAGGAATTGGAAAATGTGAGTATGTTTAGGTACTTGGGTAGTGTGATGAGTAAGGATGGAGGTTTGGAGGGTGAAGTGCTTGAAAGGGTACAGCAGGGAAGAAAGGTTGCTGGTTCTTTGAAAGCAGTGATAAGAAACAGGGAAGTGAGCATGGAAATGAAAAATTTACTACATGACAGTATTGTGATACCAACTCTAACGTATGGAAGTGAAGCTTGGACGTTGTTGGAAGGACACAAGTCAAGAGTGAGAGCAGTGGAAATGAGTTATTTAAGAGGAGCCTGTGGAGTCACATGGAGAGACAGGCTGACGAATGAGGATATAAAGGAGCGTTGTGGTATGGATGTGTATGTGATAGAAAGCGTTATGAGGAACACACTGAGGTGGTTTGGCCATGTGGAGAGAATGGAGGGCGAAAGACTGACGAAGAGAGTGTATGTGAGTGAGGTGGAGGGGGGAAGAGGGAGGGGGAGGCCGAGGATGAGATGGAGGGATGGGGTGGAGAGGTATATGAGAGAGGGGGGTGTGAGTTGGGAGCAGGGCAGTGAAATGGCGGGGGACAAGGCGACTTGGAGGCGATTTGTTTGTGGCCACCCCAAACGGGATTGAGGCGTCTGGCAATTGATAGGTAGATATATATAAAGTCAGTACTATTTCTTAGTATGACAAGAGTTTTGTTATTTCGTTTAAAGTTATTAATTCATCAAAAACTATACATTCTTCTCTTATTATATCTCTAATTTATTTTTCGCTTTTATCTTCTTTCTTCCTCTCCTCTCTCTCTTTGTTTAACTGAAGGTTTGAGTGGCAGCTACGACGCACACTGGTAAACACGCCTGCCGTACAATTAAGTGTGGCTGAAACTCGTCACTTTATACTGGATAAATGAACTGTAATATGCGTAAAAAAAATCCGCGTCCGCTGGAACTGTGGACATGGAGTTGTGTCTGCGTCCGCAAAATTTTTTATCTTAGCCTCCGCAGTTTTATCCGCAACTGCATTTTATGAGAAATAGATATCCGGCTCTCTAAAATTTGGTATCCGATACATCACTAACGCAAATACACTGCTTTCTCCACAAATACAGGGATAATATAAATGAATGCCGATGGGGTTAAGGACAGCACTAGGCACATTCTAACTATTAATGAATCATGTACTATCTGGAATGCTAGGAAATGGAATATTTGTCTACTTGGACGACATCATAAGTGCAACACTAGAAACAAGACCAGCTCCTACACAAGTTAGCCAATGCTGGTTTGAAGATTAATCTGTCTAAATGCAAATTTTGCTTTCAGGAAATAAAATTCTTAGGCCACAGACTAGAAGCAGAGGGGATCCACATATCTGAGGACAAAATAGAAGCAGTAAGTGATTTCCTGAACCCACGAATGTGGATGAAGTAAGATAATGTTTAGGTCTGGCTGGCTATTCTAGACGTTTCATACATCAATTCTCTCATATAGCAAAACCATTATTCCACCTACTGAAAAAACAAGCTCTATTTGAATGGGGAAAGGAACAAAAACTAGCATTTAATGAATTAAAAGATTAACTTACATGTGCACCTTGCTTGGCCCATCCCAATTTCACAAAACCATTTCTAATTTGCACAGATGCGTGTCTTCAAGGATTAGGGGCCATACTGATACAAGAAGCGTGGGAAAAATCAACCAATTGCATTCGCTACCAGATAAATAAAAGGTGCAGAGAAAAATTATTGCACTACAGACCTACAGGCACTTCCACTGGTCTTTGGATTACACAAGTTTCGAGATTTGGCATATGATTACGAAATTCACCTATTCACCTACCATAAACAGCCAGTGGACATGTTCCAAGAAAAAATCCTTTCTGGGAGGAGAGCAACATGGAAGTGTATGTTTGAAAACTATAATGTACATATTCACTACTTCCAAGGCAAAATAAATTTTGTCACTGATGCACTATCTAGGAACGCGACGACAATTCATGTCGCGACATTAGGTCTCAAGGAAAACATCGCAACCCATGACGAAATCTCGAAAGCACAGAGACTTGATCCAACGTGGTCTAGAGTTATAGGTTGGAAGGTGGCAAGGACATACAATTACCCATGCCACATATGCCACCCGAACATTTCACAATAGTCGACAATGCCTTATATAGGATCAACCCAGGACAACCAAACCATAGAAGTAATATAGACAATTAGTGGTACCCAGTGAAATGATACCTCACGTATTAACCCTTTGTTAGTCCTGTGGGGTATTCAAACGTGGTTAGTCCGGTGGGGTGTTACAACACCCCAATACAAAAATACATGTGGTGTTACTAACATGTAAAATATATTCATACTGCTGCTTCAGCATATCTCTGCAATCACTAATGAAAAGATTGAATGCCTTGTAGGTGGTGTTTATTAACTTATAAAAATAAAATACAATAAATTATAATATCAGTAAAAAACAACAACAAATGGACTCATATCTCATTTGTCAGGTAAACACGCACAGGAAATACTTCTTGTGATTTTTAAAATCAGTATACTGATAAACAATATGCAAAAATAAGATAAAAAAAAAAAAAACAGTCTATCACAATATGATCTAAATGGTTAGTCTGATGGGGTGACTGGACACCCGGGGGGGGGGGGGAGAGCCGGTCTCTGTCACTACAGCAGAGGCAGGACCAAACCAATCCACATACTCCCTCCCCTCACTGAATCAGGAGAGTAATGGAACGGAGAGAAGTATTCGAATTACCGGCTAGGAAATATGAGCTTTTAAAAGAATCTGGGGTGCCAGAACACCCCACCTGATTAACGAAGGGTTAAGGACGATATGCGATAGTCCACATGCAGAACATCCTGGCAAGGATAGGATGGTTAGACAAGCCCGGATCCTATACTACTGGCCATCGTTACGAAAAGAGATATACAGTCATATAGACAGATGCGAGTCATATGTGCGACACAAAGGCTACACGTTAACACCTGCACCTATAGGGATATATCCTGTACCTAACCAACCGTGGGATGTTGTCGTGGTTGACTTACTTAAGTTACTCTTATCTTATAATAATAATCAATATCTCTTCGTTTTACAAATCATTTCTCAAGATATGTGATTTTAGTCCCAATTCAGGATAAGACAGCAGAAACAGTGACAAGTGCAATCAAAGAGAACAAGACGGTTCACGTCACCAAAGGTATTACATTAACCCCTTCGTGCGCGGATAAGTTTCATAAGTTTTCCGGGCTATGACGGGTGGGCGTTTCTCCCCTACCCCCCTCGGCTGCAGTGCGCTCCAAAAATGTGTATTCTCGGGTTATTTTCACAACTTAAACATGTTTATTTTGCCACAAAACTCACATATTCCTATTCGTCGATGTTTGTTCTACATGATAAGTAAACACACACACACACACACACACACACACACACACACACACACTATACGTACATTAGAGCCCATGGAATAAATATTCGGGATCATAGATTTCACTTCCCAACATCATAAGTCGAATGTTTACTAATCAATCTCTACATGTTATACCATCAATCGAAAGAGAATTTTATTTGCTTTCGAGTGGGGCGGGTCCCAGTTTGATATGAGGTATGGCCTTCGAGTAATAATCGAAAAAATAAAACCCATTTTCGACAGAAAACAAATTTTTTATTCGGGGAGGGTTTGCGAAGAACTTTTCTTGGCACCGTTATGTTTTTATTTCATCATCCTATGCACAATTTCATTCTCTTTCATCTCAGTAAAGAACGGTGATCCTAGGCCTCATAGTTTTCGAGAAAAATGCTAAAAAACTACGGCGTCAGATGCGCTCAGGTTATTTTAGTACGGCCGCGCCAACACTTTTATGCTTGCTAGCTACGCTTTCTTCGATTTTATACCAACAAATATTTTATATAGTTCTGTTTAGTTTTTAGTCCTAACAGAAACCACACATGACCACTAAACCTGTTGCTAGCAACTGAGACTGAAGCAGTACTTATTTCCCTGTCATTTGTGTTGCGGTAAATAACAATATATATGTATATGTAAATATACTGACATAAATAAAGGTAAACAGATAAATAAAAAAAGAACACGTACTTTTCCAGTGGCGATGATCTTCCTGCAAGACCAGATCGGTTGGGAGGTGAGGAATTTTGTACTGTGTGTGTGTGTGTTTGGTGTGTGTGTGTGTGTGTGTGTGTGTGTGTGTGTGTGTGTGTGTGTGTGTGTGTGTGTGCGCTCCACTAGTGGAGGTATCGCTCGGTATGGTACCGGTCAAAACACTCACCCACGCAAAGCGTCACATCACATACAGGACACATGTTCCTTGTGTCCTTCCTCATCCCCAACTTGAAGCACAAGGTGCATCTGAGCCTTTTCTTGTCAGGGATCCTCACCCGGTGGTGGCCCAGAGTGCGATCCAACCTCACGTCATCGTCAATCACCCGGCGACTCTTGCTTGGATACCCTTGTGCTGTGTGGCCCTGTCGTGCAGGAGCTGCAGGCCCAGGCACGAGTTCTCCCGACGGACCAGCAACTGGAGGTGGTGGTGGTTCTGACACCCCTGATAGGCCTTCTCCAGGTGCTGCTGGTGGTGATGGTGGCACCTGTGATGGTCCTGCTTCTGGTGGTGCTGGTGTGGGGTCTCCTGCAGGCTGTGCTGGTGCTGATGGTGGCTGGGCACATCCTGGTGCTGGTGATTGTGCCTGCTGGGTGCCAGGTGATGCTGGTGCTGGCTGCCGGGTAGGTAGGTCTGGGGCGTGGTGGAGTGTGTGTCCAAATGCCGGCCAGTCCTCTTCATGGAAATGCAGATCGTAGATGATCTGCTCCACAAATTCCAGGAGTGTTACTTGTGCATGTCTGAACTCCTTATACAAGGCAAATGCATTGAACAGTGCCGTTTGAATGAAGTAGAATGTGATCTTCGTCCACTTGACAGTTCGGCGTAAGATGGGTAGTACTGGACCATCTGATTGAAATGATCCACCCCACCCATATACCTCTTGTACTCCTCCACAACGACAGGCTTGTGAACGATCTTCTCCATGTAGGTTGTCCACCCGTCATTACCCCGCACCTTCCCTCGAACCCTCTTCAGAATGGTGTCCGCAATGTGGAAGGTGGACACCATGTTCACAATGCGCTTGTCTCTCCACAGTAGGACTAGCACATTGTCCTTGTGCCTGTATGCCATGCCCCCCTCGGGTAGGCTCTTAGCCCTGGCAATTGCCTGCAGCTGGCGTGGCAGCCGTAGGTTCCCACACACGTAAAATTTTGCAGTGAAGAGTCGTTCGCACAGGGCTACAGAATTGTAATAGTTGTTCATGAGGAACTTATGGCCCTGGTCCCTCACTGGTTCCACAAGGCTCAACACGGTGTTCTCGAGGGTACGTTGCACCCCCGTGTAGACCTCGAGGTTCCAGAAGTAGCCCGAGGATGACTCAGCCAGCATGTACATCTTCATGGAATACTTGTTGGGCTTCTGGGGGTTGTAGACGCGGAAGGACAGCCGGCCCTTCCACCCCAGAGAGCCCTCATCCAGGCTGAGCTGCTCCTCGGGTAGGTACACTGACTGGAACTGCTGAAGAAGGTACTCCATGACCGTGCGAATGCGGATGAGCCAATCTTGGTTGTCCCGGGAAATGATGAGCAAGTTGAAGGCGTGGAAATGCTTGAGGATGGCATTGAAGTGCCTTCCACTCATTGCCCACCGGACCCTAGGGTAGTCATGCAGCTCGGAGCTCCTGCAGTAGTGCCTGACGGTTGGCATGTGCACGACCCCCATGAAAAGGTATAACCCCAGGAACCTGGTCATCTCTTCACTGCAGGAGAACCAGGCATCCAGCTGAGTCCCCAGGAATGTGGTGTACCAGTTGGTTTCCACAGTGAGGTATGACAACAACTCCCGCATGAAAAAGAGCTGGAAGAACTGCAGGGGAGTTGTTGGAATATCCACCTGGATCCATGGGGAGCCAGTGAATGGCCCATGGTTCGGTGTGAATGGGCCACTGCTCCACCCAGGATCCTCATCAGTGGCGGTGGCAGCGGGTCGGCCTGTCAACATCCTTCGGCCTGCCCTCTGACCCCTTGGACGTCCCCTGTGTCCAGGCAGTGGACCACGGCGCCCTCATCTGGGAGGGGACACCTCGGACGAGGGCGAGACAGAAGGCTCTGGGGACACCAGTCTCCCCGGTCCTGTGACAAGGATGTCACCGTAGCATCCTGCATGGCAGAGCGGGTGGAGGGGCCATCACAATGAATGATGGCCCAGCTTCCGGTGACACCGGCTCACCAAGGGGGGCAGAAGGACCTAGAGATTGGGAGCTGACAAAGAGAGTGGTGGGACTGGCAGGTCCTAGAGGTGGGGAGGGTTCACCGGTGAAACCGGCCGATGATGGCGGTGTGGTTTCCCACGATGAAGGTGGTAGGGCAGCTCCATTTGCTGACCGGATGGTTGCAGCTCAACCTCCTCCACCCCAGGACGGTCGCTCTCAATGTCGCTCTCTGACTCTACCTCATTGAGGATCTTATGCCACTCGTGTGGTTCCAACCCACGTTTCATCTTTGCAAGACTGCTGTCGTTGCAAGCCACCTGGAGAATAAATTGCTGTCTAAGGGATTGTGGACCCTGTGGCAATCCAATGCTGTGGTAGGAGTGTGAGCTAGAATAAAGAAGTCAAGATATTTTATTCACAGCCAGCCAAGAACTTGGCACACACCGGCACAACGCAAGGGTTCATGATATATGTGTATGTCCTTGAAAAACATCATCTCCTACACCTGGCTTAGTGCACAAGAAGGGGCCACTAACATGCGGTTACCTCTTTCATTTTCTTTGCACATTACACATAAGCAAATCTATCATTTTTTATGAGAAACACAGTATATTTCACCAGTAACATGTAAATGGACGTGTTCTGTAGGCCGTTAACTTTGCACCAATGTGTAGCAGATGGTGTTTCCCTTACGAGAGCACACTGCAGTAGTCAGTCTTTCACTGTCTTTACACATAAAACATAACCCAATCTATCACTTTGTATGAGTCAAGATATTTTATTCACAGCCAGCCAAGAACTTGGCTCAACACTGGCACAACACAAGGGTTAATGATATACGTGTATGTCATTGAAAAACATCGTCTCCTACACCTGGCTTACTGCACAGGTAGGGGCCACTAGCACATGATTACCTCTTTTATTTTCTTTGCACATTACACATAATCAAATCTATGATTTTTATACGATACACAGTAAATTTCACCAGTAACATGTAAATGGACGTGTTCCATAGGCCATTACTTGTGCACTAAGGTGTAGCAGACGGTGTTTCTCTTACGAGATAACGAGCACGTGGGTCCAGTTTTCACTATCTTTTCACATAAAACATAGCCAAATATATCAATACATGGGATACAGAGTCTATTTCACCCCCCCACAAAAAAAAAAAAAAAACATGCACGTGTTCCTAACCTCGCGTTGCATTTCGCTACCTTTGTGCTAGCTCAGTTGTATGGCACACACACTTCATTACAAGCACGTGGGTCCTTTCTTCAATGTCTTTTCACATAAAACATAGCCAAATATATCAATACATGGAATGCACAGTATATTTCACCAGAAAAAATATATAAATGCACGTGTTCCTAACCTCGCATTGCATTTCACTACCTTTGTGCTAGCTCAGGTGTACGACACACACTCTTCATTACGAGCACGAGGGTCCGTTTTTCACTGTCTTTTCACATAAAACATAGCCAAATATATCAATACATGGGATACACAGTATATTTCACCAATAAAATGTAAATGTAGATCAATTACGTGGCCCAAACCTGGCCAGTAAAGTGTAGCAGACGATGATTTCTTGAGGAGCACGTGGTTCACTTTCACTTTCTTTTCACATAAAAAAAAATAATAAAATATATCACTGTATGAGATACACAGTATATCACATCATCTACAATTACGTATCTCGCATTTCATTTTCCTACCTTTGTGCTAGCTTAGGTGTACGACACACACACTTCATTACGAGCACGTGGCTCAGTCTTTCATGTTATTTCCACATAATACGTGACCAAATCTATCAATATATGAGATACACAGTATATTTCACCAATAAAGTGGAAATGCACGTCTTACGTAGATCAATTACATGGCCCATACCTGCCCGGTAAGGTGTAGCAGACGAAGATTTCTAGAGGAGAACGTGGTTCACTTTCACTTTCTTTTCACATAAAAAAAAATAATAAAATATATCACTATATGAGATATACAGTATATCACACCATCTACAATGGGGTGCTTCTGAAAAGCCTAGTATTCCGGTAGATGTCACCACCACTGGGACAAACACATCCCCTCTCAGTTTAAAAAGCATGTTTTTCTTTGTTAAATATCTACACTGATGAGTGAAACTGTGAATCATGGTAATGTCATATACCGTAATATCAATAATAAAAATAGAACACGTATATATAACGTAGCGTGAATTGTTTATATTTATCATAAACGAAAATTAAAATATCATCGATGGCATGTGATGGCAACCCGCCATTTCAATGGTCCCATATTATTTGATTTCTGCCACATTTAGTGCAAGTTAGGTTCTTAATACATTGTTTGTTCAGACTGTAAATTACGCCTAGTGGGTAACTTGACGCACTCAGCCTCTTTGTGGGCAGAAAATAATGTTGAGTAAATACTGGGACTCAACACTTTGCTCACTCCCTTCGCTCATGGGCACAAGACAGTCCAGTGTTTAAGTTTTTTTCACGAGAGATTTGTTTTCGAAACAACCTCACGAGGACTAATGCTTAAAATAATACAATTTAGACTTCATTGGCTTAGATAAAGTAATGTACTGTAATTGCTTTGGAGGGTCTGAGGGGGCAACACCACGGCCTTCTCAAACCGTGGCAACACGAGTCTTGTGGTGTGCATGGAAGGGAGTGTGCACAATGTTGAGTTCCAGTATTTACTCAACATTAAATTTCTGCCCACATAGAGACTGAATGAGTCAAGATACCCACTAGGCATAATTTACAGTCTGAACAAACTATGTATTAAGAACTTAACTTGCACTAAATGTAGCAGAAATTAAATATTATAGGTCCAATGAAATAGCGGGTTGTCATCACATGCCATCAATGATATTTTAATTTCTATTTATGATAAATATAAACAATTCTTGCTACGTTATATATGAATGTTCTATTTGTATTATTTATATTACAGTATATGACATTACTATGATTCACAGTTTCACACAACAGTGTAGATATTTAATAAAGAAAAATATGCTTTTTAAACAGCGCAGGGATTGTGTTTGTCCCAGTGGTGGTGACATCTACCGGAATACTAGCTTTGAAAGCACCCCATTGGGTCAGTCATTTACTGTCACATAAAACAATACCAAATCTATCAATATATGAGATAAACAGTATATTACACCACAACAAGTACAGTACAAGTACGTGGACCTTACCTGTCTGCTAAGGTGTAGCAGATGATGTTTCCCTTACCTGGAGATGCTGCAGGGTTTACGATTTTATTTCACAATATACATAATCAAATCCGTCATTTTATGAGACATACAGTATGTTTCACCACAACAGTACCTGAAAGTCCTCTGTATGTCACATCTCCGATACCTAAGGTATCGCAGATGATATTTTCCGACGAGCACGTGATGTAGTGTTTACGTTCAACCACACAAGCATACGATAAATATATCAATAATACTCATGCTTTATTTCACACAGAAAATATGCAGAATAAATATAACAATATGATAAAATCAAATATCCCTATAAACCTCCTCTATTTTATCCCCTCCTGACAACGGTATGCTTTGGTTATAAGGTGTACGTGACTCCTGCCCTAGCCAATATTTCATCACGTACACCCGTTGCACTATACTCCTATCTATTGCACAATAACACTATCCACCATATATCAGCATAAAACAAGGACTTCATCAACACCTTGGTAAATATTCCATTCAAGACAATGCCGTGTTGTCAGGTGGCTTCCCGCCTCCCTCTGCTAAACATTTGACCACGCCCTTCCTCATTGGCTATTGCACACTATATTCACCTGATTCACTATCACTATTATTCAGTGATTGAATACTCACATTGGGTGCAGAGTATTGGGAGTGTAGTTGTTGGGACATGCCGAAAAATAGGGTAGGCCTAGCACAATCTTTGTTGGGCCAACGGCTGATAATGGCCAGGAATGATTCACCAAAACCTAATTCCCTATTGCAAACACCAAATCTAATCACAATAGTGCCCAAAAAGTAAACACAAGCACTATTGGTATAGTGGAATATGACGTGCGTCCTGGGATAGGGTAAATAGAGTACGATTTAAATGCCTAGCCATGCGCTACCTTCTCCCTCGACAGCTGATGCGGAACTAAACAACCTATTGTGGGTCTCGGGTCCTGAGGTTGCCAAGTCATTACTTTTGACGAGAGGCATGGGAACTATGATGCGTCCAAAAATGATACCGATCGGCTGAAAACTTTTTCTCTGACAAAGGTTTTATGCTTTTATGTTGACAAACGTGTCATCAAGAGTAGTCGCACACATGCCTCAAATGATGACAAATGCGTCATCGTGTGCAAAGAGGTTAATGAGTGATAATGGAAGTGAATTTAATTCTGAAACCTTACAAGAAATATGTAAACAACATGAAAAAGGTAAATGTCTTAGCCATCACCCAGCATCCAATGGGTTGGTGGAGAGACAAAACAAACAAGTGTTCGATATGCTATGACACTCTCAGTGAAAATTATGCATGCTTGGATGATTGGATTCCCACTCTGGAAGCATCAATTAATTGTGCAATAAATAACTCTATAGGAGACACACCCCATTTCATTATCTATGGGACAGACAAAAAAATACTGTCAAAATTTTAGAAGGTGAAAATTTGCCTTTATACAATTATGACGATTATCCTAAACTCTGTTTGCATGAATTCCAGGATACACACAAAAGGGTGAAGAAACAATTATCAATGTCCAAGGAAGAAATGATGGAGTCATTCAATAAAATGACAAAAGAATCAACTACCGGCTTAGGTAACATTGTGTATGGTATCAGTCATACTAGCAGCAATAAACTATCACCAAAATTTGAAGGCCCATACAGAGTAATCAAGAAGACAGCAAACAAGGTAGTAATTAGGTCACTCTCGAGTGGTGAAGAAAAACAAATTCATATTGATAATTGAAAAAGGGTCCCAAGGAATTTAGCCAGCAATCATGCAACCTCAGACACCACCAAAATACCGAACACAAATCATGAAAATAAACTAGAGGAAATCTATCTATCTATCTATTGCCAGACCCCTTAATCCCATATGGGGTGGCCACAAACAAATAGCCTCCACGTTGCCTTGTCCCTCACCATTTCACTGCCCAGCTCCCAGCTCACACACCCCTTCTCTCATATACCTCTCACTCCATCCCTCCATCTCATCCTTGGCCTCCCCCTCCCTCTCTCCCCTTCCACCTCACTCACATACACTCTCCTCGTCAGTCTCTCACTCTCCATCCTCTCCACATGGCCAAACCACCTCAGTGTGTCTCTCCTAACACTACTTATCACATCCACATCCACACCACAATGCTCCTTCACATCCTCATTTGTCAGTCTGTCTCTCCATGTGACTCCACAGGCTCCTCTCAAATAACTCATTACCACTGCTCTCACTCTTGACTTGTGTCCCTCCAACAAAGTCCAAGCTTCACTTCCATACGTTAGAGTTGGTATCACAATACTGTCATGTAGTAACATTTTCACTTCCATGTTCACTTCCCTATTTCTTATCACTGCTTTGAAGGAACCAGCAACCTTTCTTCCTTGTTGTACCTTTTCAAGCACTTCACCTTTCAAACTTCCATTCTTACTCATCACACTACCCAAGTACTTAAACGTACTCGCATTTTCCATTTCCTCCTCTTCCAACCTCACTGTAGATTCACTGACTTCACTTCTCTCGAAGACCATAACTTTACTCTTCCCTAAATTCACCTTTAGATTCTGTTTCTTACACGCTCTCCCAGACTCATCCACCAAGCCTTGCAGCTCCCCTTCGTTTTCACTTAACAACACAGTATCATCTGCAAACAACAGTACAGGGAGTTTCCAAACATTGCCCTCTCTCATTAGGACCATCCAACAATACATACA
Source organism: Coenobita brevimanus (assembly GCF_032717465.1). Classification (NCBI taxonomy): domain Eukaryota; kingdom Metazoa; phylum Arthropoda; class Malacostraca; order Decapoda; family Coenobitidae; genus Coenobita; species Coenobita brevimanus. The sequence continues at coordinate 30,508,311 of NC_137019.1, forward strand.
AATATCAATACATACAAAAATAAAGATTGCATAACAAACAAACAAATAACAGGTGCAACTGTTGCTACAAATGCCACAATACAGTATTTACATGATCTAGGTATCGATATAAACTCCTTCTGTAAGTGAAACAACGAGCAAAGTTATTGTTCTCCAAGAGCCAGTTGTAATGTACATCATCACTATCATCGACCTCAGCATGACTGGATTAGCTAATTAACCCGCCCCATCCTGACGTTTTCTGGGCAGTGCCACGCCCCAGTCCCAACATTTTTGGACCTTTTTTTTTTTTGGCTCAAACATCCGCTTTTGGTGAGAAACATCGAAAATTCATAGAGAAATCGCTCACCTGAGGTTTAAAATACTTGATCTAGGTACGAGTACCTCCTTACCTGACTGGGTTTTCTATCAGGCTGGCACCAAAGAAAACGAGTTTTATGGGAGGGTAACTATTTTATCCACTCATAAACAGTATTTATTTATTTACTTGGTACGAATTTATATGTAGTACAAGAGTATATTGGTTTTCAAACAGTAATATAAGCATTATAAGCATCGTTTCACTAACTCATCACCATTCATGACCTTTTTTTTCCCACATTACCTGATCATCATTTCTGTTTCTTCCTCTAATGCTATGTAAACTTTGTCCTCCACATTGTCATCGATTGGGGAATCACTCTGGCCCTGAATGTCTTTATTGGCCAGGTCACTGGTAACAGGTGAATTGCTGAGACAATGGCGTGCAAGGGGGGGGGAGAGGCTATGCGGTGTAAGGCATTGTTCCTGCTTGGCATCTTGTAGAGGAATAGAGGAAGGTGTCCCGTGTATACGTGCCAAAAATCACTCGCGAAATCACTGGCGAAAATTGAAAATTGTGCAAATTAGGGACTTGCAATGTTGCCGCGTTAATTCACGTCTCCGGGATATGAGTGCACATCATATGAGGACGTGAATTCACGTCTCAGGGACGCGGCGGGTTAATAGATTTTTTTTCCGGTAGGTAACGATGAGGGGAATTATACCATGGATTCTCGTATCTATCTATCTGTCTATCTATTTATATATATATATATATATATATATATATATATATATATATATATATATATACTGTATTTATACCAAGAGGATCAGCTCACTTAGACCCTCAACATTGAGTAAGGCAAGGATGCTTCATAGCCCCAACGGCCTTAACAGCAATCGTGAAGATATCATGAGTACTGAAAATAGTTTGGACATCTTACATGAAATGCCGGTATTGTTGGAGAACATTGCCAAGCCTCTGAGGACAGTGGAAGTTATGGTAAGAATTTCTGCTTCAAAAGCTCATAACATAAGGGAAGTGACTGAATTCATGAAGTTAGCAAAATGGAAATTAAAACAAGTAAAAACTACCATGCTCGTCATGATCCAAGATATCCCATCTCGTGGAATGGAGGCACTTAGGGACATAAACATCACACATGCATGTGAGAGGCGCGGTTTGTTCGAATTGGGTAGCGCAATTCAGGGAAATATTTTTGGATTGGCTACAGAAGAAGATCTTCAAGAAATAATCAAGGAATTTATTAAATTAGCTCAGGTATTAACATATCAACAGAAGCCAGTTGACAATCAAAACACAGCAATGATGATTTTGAAAAATCTCAGAAAAGCAGAAAGGATAACTCATCAGACTGTGGACAAAATAAATGTAATGGAAGGAAACATGACACTTTTTCAACACTTCTCAGTAATCATGGAGCATATTGACATAATAATACTTTAGTCAGACAACACTAGAGCTCGTAAGCAAATTCTGGTAATAGCAAGAACACCATTAACCTACTTCCAGTTCACATTCTACGTCAAATAATCAGTCAAGGCATACACAAACATGGTTTGAAGCCTTTGTTCCGGAACAGGAATCTTATGCTATATTATCCACACTTAGAAGCTACTCTACCGCTATCATCAGTAATAGTTCATGTACCGTGCATAACAGTTCATCTGTTCAAAGTCTGTCAAAATTAATATACCCTTTTCCTTGTAAGAATAATAACACCTTGGTCATCATCAACATCAACACCAACACCGAACTCATCATGGTCTCCAAGAGACAGGACTCTGTCACTTTTGCTAGTGAATCAACTATTGAATGAAAGTGTTGTACATCCTTACATACTGTTCACCTTTGTCCTGCGTAGCCTACATTTTCACGTTTCAGCCTACTGGAACAGTACCTTGTGAAATGGCCATCATAAGAAATCATGACATTCATCAGCATTGCAACTTCACATTTGCTCCAAATAAACTCACCCATCATCAATGCATTGGGCATTCACAGTTTTTCTACTTCACTCATAACACATCAGCTTTCGTAATTTGTCCAGATACACCACCATCTCATATTTCAGCATCAGGATTACACATAGCACCTGACTATTGTGCTGTACTTACACCATCTTTGTCCACCTTAGCTACAAACAATCACTATGCCATCCTTAATTACACACACAAATACTTCAACCACAGCTTGAGATAGACTTAAACATGAGCACAAATATTAAGTTAATTTCACATAAGTTTGAAACCGTGAAATTAATCAGGCAAAAAATGAAGCCCTGGGAAGAACTGAGTATACAATATCTTCAGTGCATATTATGTGTATAGCCTAGCTCCAGTTCTCTTTGTAATGTTCTCCATTATATTTAGTATACTACTATGGGTTATGCACAGAATGCAAGCAAGGATTGCAAATTTGGAGTCAGTATTTACGGGAGGAAGACTAATGATTCAAGTGAGACCCCCTGAGTGAAATGTGTGTACTATGTAAATATAAATGATATATACAAAGAAAAAAATAGAAAATGAGGGAAAATTATTGGGTAACATATTACATAATATTAAGCTAACCATGCATAAATGATAAACTGATATAAATTTATCCATTTCATAAAACAATATATATATATATATATATATATATATATATATATATATATATATATATATATATATATATATATATATATATATATATATATATATTGTTACGGAACAGAGAAAGATAATGTACACTTTAAGTGAGAATACTAAAAATCACTACTGTCCCGTAAAGTTCCAGGTTCAAAACAAAAGAGTTAGGTAAAATTACAAGTTAAACTTTAATGCTCAAACTAACAACAAAACATTCAGGACTCATAAGGATAATGTAATGGCAAAAAACAGGTTAAATATATGGTTAACTGCAATAGCCTCTATTAACACGAAATTAGCAAGAGTGAATTTATCTAAGTCAGCCCTGATAAAATGACAATACACTGGATAATGCTCAGTTAATGCAAGATAAATTATTACAGATACAAACTATTATTAACAATTGGCTGACATAAAACCTTACATTAATCACAAAAACCTCACTAGGCCTAAGAATTAACACCTTATGCTACACAGTACAAAAAAAATGCAATAGCACTTATACTCAAATTACACAGCTGCTAGATGGTTGGAGACTCCTGAGCACTCACAATAATAACAACTGTACAGGGGAGGACAGAGATGTGAACAAAATGAGGAGTAGATCTAAGTGGCAATTAATGTAGAGATTGAGCTCATTATATAGGGGCCGGCAGAGCTTGATACAACTTGTAAGAAGGACGCGCAAATGAAGCCATGGGGACAAAGAGTTGACAATCCTCCTCTGAACAACAGAAAGAACGACTTACTCTACTATAAGGGAGGAGGGGGGGAGTGAGGTAGAACACGCTCGTGATCAAACATGCAGCATACTGTACGTTAGAATTACACAAAGGATGATGAAATCATAGGCTATGTAACACCTCCCCACAAAGAAAAAGAAATTTACAAAGGAAATTTCTTATTACTCTAAAACAATCTGTCTAAAGCCTAGATAAGCAATCTGCAATAACATTCTCTTTCCCCTTGACATGTTGTATGTCTAATGAATACTCCTGAAGAAGTAGACTCCATCTTTTCAATCTCTGATTTTTATCTTTAAACTTACTAAGGAATTTCAGTGGGTTATGATCAGTATAAATGACTATGGGGTCAAACCCAGAACACAAATAAAATGAAAAATGCTGTAAACCCAAAATCAAGGCCAAAAGCTCTTTCTCAATAGTTGAGTAGTTCTTTTGAGGTGGAGTGAATTCTTACTGTAATAAGATACAGGGTGTTCAATACCCTGATCATCCTCTTGCAGCAAAACAGCCCCAGCTCCTGTATCACTTGCATCAACAACCATCTTAAAAGGGTTAGCAAAATTTGGAGTAGCGAGCACTGGCTGACTTAATAGGATAGCTTTAAATTTGCTGAAAGAGGATTCACAGTCATCGGTCCAGACAAATTTAACTCCCTTTTTCAGTAGGTCTGTAAGTGGTGATACAAGAATTGAAAAGTTAAGAACAAATCTCCTGTAATAACCTACCATTCCCAAAAATCTTTGTAGCTCTTTCCTACTTTTAGGTCTGAACCTTAGCTGCTGGTGGTGCAACATGTCCATCACCAATTACGTACCCAAGGTACTGAACTTTAGCTTGACCAAACTCACACTTTGATAAGTTAGCTACAAGATTAGCCTGAACCAAACACTCAAGAAATTTACTGACATGGCATAGGTGATCTTTCCAGTTGTCACTGAAGATTAATACATCATCAATATAAACAACACACCCTGCCAAACCCTCTGTTACAACATTCATGAGCTTCTGAAATGTGGCTGGTGCATTCTTCATACCATATGGCATTACAGAACATGCAAAAGTCTTTCCTAGTGTTACAAAACATGAGATCTCCCTAGCACGTTCAGTCATAGGTACTTGCCAGTATCCCTTTAACAAATCAAACTTACTTATGTACCTAGCCTTTCCGATCTTGTCTATGCAATCTTCCACACGAGGGAGAGGGTAAGTGTCTGTTTTGGTTATCTGATTAACACGTCTGTAGTCGATGCAAAGCCGCTGTGACCCACCTGGGTTAGGGACTAGAGTGACAGGAGAACTCCACTCGCTCTGACAGGGCTCAATCATCTTGTGGTCTAACAGGTAGCCAAGCTCCTTCTGGATGAGAGGAACTTTCACTGGGTTCACACGGTAAGGAGGCAGTTTAATTGGCTTTGCGTCTCCAACATCGACATCATGCATCAACACAGTGGTTCTTCCTGGAGTAGCACGGAACACTTGCGGGTACTCCTGCAGTAATGCCGAAAACTCCTGCCTTTCCTCGGGAGGTAGATGAGAAAGCTTAGTCTGGAGATCATTCATGATATCAGGATTCTTCCCCAAACTATCACTGAGGCTCATGCTGCATGGGAGAACTTCACTTGCAGACTCGGGTGGAACAGCTACAGTGCAGACTGGATTATTTTTGTCCCGCCTGTGATATAACTTTAGCATGTTGATGTGACAAAGTTGCTTGTTCCTTCTACGATCTGGTGTGGCGATGACATAGTTGACATCACTGAGTTTCTTCTCCACGAAATAAGGACCACTAAACTTGGCTTGAAGAGGTTGCCCATGCACCGGTAGCAGAATCAAAACCTGATCTCCTGGCTGAAAGTGGCGTAACCTGGACTTCTTATCATACCAAGTCTTCATCTTCTCCTGAGCAGCTCCTAAATTCTCTCTTGCCAGCTGTAAAGCAGTGAACAGCCGTTCTTTGAACTTCATCACATACTCCAGCAAGTTGACGTCATCTTCCTCCGACAGCCAGCATTCCTTAAGTAGCTTAAGGGGTCCTATTACTTCATGGCCAAACAGTAGTTCAAAAGGTGAGAAGCCCAGTGATTCATTTGGAGATTCTCTTGCGGCAAATACAACAAATGGAAGACCTTTATCCCAGTCTTTCTGATGTTCCAAACAGTATTTCTTGAGCATCGATTTGAGTGTTTGATGATATCTCTCCAACGCTCCTTGGGTCTGGGGATGGTAAGCTGAAGACGTGATCTGGGTGATGCCCAACTCTTTCAGAGACTGCTTGAAAACATTTGACATTAAATTACTTCCCCGGTCTGACTGTACCTCCTTGGGCGGACCAAACTTTGTGAAGAACCCTAGCATTTCCTTAACCACGTTCTTTGCTGAGATATTTCTAAGTGGAATGGCTTCAGGATAACGAGTAGCCATATCAATCAGGGTCAACACATAAGAAAATCCTGAAGAAGTCTTAGGAAGAGGGCCCACAATATCCACCAACACACGGGTGAAAGGCGCCTCAAAAGGAGGAATGGGAACTAGAGGTGCAACTTTTTCGGTCTGATTACACTTCCCCACAACTTGACAGGTGTGACAAGACTTACAATACCAGGAAACATCCCTGAAAATACCTGGCCAGTAGAAGTGTTTCAAAATGCGTGCCACAGTCTTCCTCACTTCAAGGTGTCCTGCCAAACTGGAATCATGAGCCACTCTAATGATATCCTGCCTACAAACACGAGGGATGACACAGTCGGCTGATGCTGTTGGGGGTCTCTACTTCCTCATAAGTACTCCTGACTTTATATAATAACAAGTAGAAGCACCAGCTGACTCTTCCTCACTGCAAGCAGAGTTAGCTAGACCTTTCAACTCAGGGTCAGCAACCTGCAACTCAACCAACTCTTGACGAGACAAATTATCAACACTACGGGGTACTGCCTCATCTGGTGAGTGGTCCAAATTAGCAAGAAAAGTGTCAGCTAGGATAACATCATCATCATCATCATTATCCTCTAAGTCACCAGTAACTTTAGACTTAGCCCTAGTGACAGCACATGCAGGGAACACATCAGGGACATCACAATCCTGGGCCGCAGCCACTGGCTCACTAGACAACTGAGGAGCTGGACACACTTGACTTCCACCAATATCATTTCCAAGTAAGAAAGTTACACCTGACATTGGGAGTGTCTCAACCAACCCAACCATAACGGAACCATTAACAAAACCAGACTCTAAATTCACTCTGCACAGAGGGACAGAGAAGTAATTATTCCCTACACCTTGTAAGATTACAGTTTCATCAGAGGAATTAACATTAGAGCCTAGAACACTGGTCAGCATAAGGGATTGGCAAGCACCTGTATCACGATATATTTTAACTGATTTCCTGTTATTACTGTCCAGAGGACTGACAAAACCATCAGACAGGAAATTAGCACATGAACTCTTGAGAGTGTCACCCACGTTACTGCTCAAAAGAGGAGCTCCATCATGAGAATTTAATTTACCCCTCAAAGCAGGTTCAGTTAACTTAGTTAAGGAATTCTGGGAACTCTCAAGGGTGGACACTAGACCAATTGACTGAATATTTAAAGACTCCTTTTTGTTCACATCACGCTGTCTCCTGAAACATTTCTCCGTAGTATGACCAAGCTTACTACAATAAGTACATTTACTTTTCTGAATTCTAGAGGTGAAGCTGGTATTTACTTCCTGAGAAACATCATCTTTATTCTCTCTCCTGTACCTGTACTCTGAGTAGAGGCAACGTACTTACTCTCAGCTTTCCTTTTTTTTTTTAGAATATCTTTTGTGAGTGAGAACATACTCATCAGCTAAAACTGCAGCATCAGACAAATTATCTATTCTTTTCTCATCAAGATATAGGCTTACATCTTTATTAATACACCGTTTGAAGTCCTCCAGCAAAATCATCTGCTTAAATTTACCAAAATCAGAATCCACATTCTTAGAATTTAACCATTGCTCTAACAGATCTTTTTTTATTTTTGCATACTCAACATGGGATTGCTTATCTTGCTTATAAGTTGTCCTAAATTTTACTCTATAGGCTTCAGGAACAAGCTCATAGGCCTTAAGAATCAAGCTCTTAACTACATCATAATTATCAGATTGATCCTGAGGCAAAGATGCATAAGTTACTTGAGCTTTACCGGTGAGAACAGTTTGAAGGAGTACTGGCCAATACTTTTTGGGCCAATTAAAACCTGTAGCTACCCTCTCAAACAACTGAAAATACTTTGTTAAATCAGATTCGTTAAAAGGAGGGACAAGTTTAACATTTTTAGCCACATCAAAATCATCAGAGCTAGATGATCCAGTTCCACCTTGTTTCATGCGATACTCATGGTCTGCCTGAATCCTAGCAATTTCAACTTGTGCCTCAGCCTCCTTAGCTTTTGCCTGAAATTCAGCCTCCTTAACACGAGCCTCCTGCAGGGCTAGCTGTAACTTAGCTAATTCAATCTGCGTTTGCTCATTTGGAGGAGTTACATTAAACAGGCTTTCATTAATCATTTCAACAATTTGATCTTTAGAATGATGAGAGCGAACAGCAATTCCCAATTGTTGAGCAACAAGCTTCAGCTCATTCTTTGTTCTGTTTTCTACATCACACACTGTTTGCACATTTGACAAAAAATCTTTGGCTTCATCAAGCGTAGTAATAGTAGACATCATGAATAAATCACAGTCACAAAATATCAAGCAATATCCTTATGATAATATCCTGAATATCCTGATAAGAGGTCGCCAAAATTATGTTACGGAACAGAGAAAGATAATGTACACTTTAAGTGAGAATACTAAAAATCACTACTGTCCCGTAAAGTTCCAGGTTCAAAACAAAAGAGTTAGGTAAAATTACAAGTTAAAGTTTAATGCTCAAACTAACAACAAAACATTCAGGACTCATAAGGATAATGTAATGGCAAAAAACAGGTTAAATATATGGTTAACTGCAATAGCCTCTATTAACACGAAATTAGCAAGAGTGAATTTATCTAAGTCAGCCCTGATAAAATGACAATACACTGGATAATGCTCAGTTAATGCAAGATAAATTATTACAGATACAAACTATTATTAACAATTGGCTGACATAAAATCTTACATTAATCACAAAAACCTCACTAGGCCTAAGAATTAACACCTTATGCTACACAGTACAAGAAAAAATGCAATAACACTTATACTCAAATTACACAGCTGCTAGATGGTTGGAGACTTCCTGAGCACTCACAATAATAACAACTGTAAAGGGGAGGACAGAGATGTGAACAAAATGAGGAGTAGATCTAAGTGGCAATTAATGTAGAGACTGAGCTCATTATATAGGGGCCGGCAGAGCTTGATACAACTTGTAAGAAGGATGCGCAAATGAAGCCATGGGGACAAAGAGTTGACAATCCTGCTCTGAACAACAGAAAGAACGACTTACTCTACTATAAGGGAGGAGGGGGGGAGTGAGGTAGAACACGCTCGTGATCAAACATGCAGCATACTGTACGTTAGAATTACACAAAGGATGATGAAATCATAGGCTATGTAACAATATATATATATATTTTATGTGACCGACTCTGGGCATAGGCTTCACAGCCTGCTTTCAAGGCCCAGTAGTCCTCCTACGTACGCACACCTCTCTCTCTCTCTCTCTCTCTGTCTCTCTCTCTCTCTCTCTCTGTCTCTCTCTCTCTCTCTCTCTCTCTCTCTCTCTCTCTATATATATATATATATATATATATATATATATATATATATATAATAAGAACATTACATACATGTAAGTGACTCTTACTATAGTCTTGGCATGGTACTGCCGTTATATTACCTTTGCATAAATGTATGCATATGTCTGTTGTACACACACATTTTGTGCCACTACAGTACTGCAATATGTTATACAATATTCTATATTCAATATTTTACTACCATGTATTTACTCCTTCATACATACAATATATTACTACAATGTGTTCTGTTTCTTCAGTATTATTGTCTACAATATTGTGATGAATACCGTGCATTAAATAGATTAAAATATAATTTGTTACTACATGCTTATGTAGGTACGTAGTTTGGGCGTGACCGAGCGATGTCAGGACACTAAAATATCATAACAGTACATAATAGCTAGTAACGTATATAATCATGTAATATAGATGTTAGGTGAAAGTCGTGCCTAAGTGAGAGAACTAGAGGAAACAGCAACACACATTCTTAGTTAGGAATATCACACACAGCACAATGACGCCTGATCGGATACTCCCCAGGCTCGGGAAGGTTCCACACACCCGTGCCCTTACACGTGACACAGCCAGTCATGTACTGGAGAAATGGAAGAGACAGAGCAGAAGGAGTTATGAGAGAATAGAGGCACGATGAGGAGAGGCAGGAAGTAGCATGTCGGGTTAGCAATCATAAAACTGCTCTCTCCTACTTACTGCTCTTGAGATATTCCCTAGACAACTCAACTCGGTACTACTCTTGTGATATTCCCTGTGAAAAAATAAACTACAATCAAACCCCAGACTCATCTTTATCTTTCTCCTGCCATCTATGACAAGCACAATGGACATTCTTTCTGTGAAATCCCTACAATTCAACACACAGTTGCAATAGCTCGGCGACAACTACATAATGAGGAGGTTAAGAGAACAGTGGAGGAAAAGAGGAAGAAATGGCTAGAGTGGTTTCAGGACAGGGGTTCACCTGAAATAAGAACTGAATGTATTGAGAGCAAGAAGCACGTAAAGAGACCGGTGAAGAGGAAAAATAAGGATGTAAATGACGATCTAGGAAGAAAAATGAATGCAAACTACTCTGAAAATAGGAAGTTACTGTGGAAAGGGTATGCGGAAATGTAGAAGTGAAAGCAGAAAGAAATGTGAAGGATGCAGGTGGTAGACAATCAATCCATGGGGATGAAGTAAGGGCCAGATGGAAAGAATATTTTTAAAGCTTGATGAATGGGAATAGAGACAGCACAGCCACTGATAACTTGATTGGTTTTGGGGGTGTGCAGAGAAGGGAAGCACTGCCAGGAAATGTGACACTTGCATAGGTGAAGAGCGCTGTGAAGCGGCTGAAAAATGGGAAAGCAGCTGAAGCTGATGAGGTGTATGCAGAGATAATAAAGTGTAGTGGAGAGGGTGGAATGAAGTGCTTGTTGGAGATATGTAAGAAGGCATGGATGAGTGAAACTGTGCCAGCAGAGTGGAAAAAGGCTGTGATTGTACCCCTGTACAAAAATAAATGTGAGCGAAGTGAATGCAAGAATTATCTTGGAATAAATTTATTGAGTGTGTTAGGGAAGGTATATGGAAGGAGTATTATAGAGAAAGTAAGAGAGATATAAGTCCTAGTGAGTGATGAACAGGGTGGTTTTAGGAGTGGCAGAGGATGTGTGGACCAAATATTTGCAGTGACACAGATAGTGGAGAAGGCTTGTGAGAAGGACTCTAAGGTGTTTATGGCATTCATGGATCTGGAAAAAGCATATGACAAAGTAGACAGAGGAGGATTGTGGAAAGTTTCGAGCATGTACTATATAGATGGTAGGCTGCTAGGTGCCGTTAAGAGTTTTTATGACGGTAGTGAAGCATGTGTAAGGGTTAATAGGCATCTACGTGAATGTCCCACGATCGGTATGGGCGTGTGTCAAGGTTGTGTGATGTCCCTATGGTTGTTCAGTATATATATAAATGTATGCTGATGATGCAGTACTACTTGCAAATACCGGACAGGAACTTGGTAAATTGGTGCAGAGTTTAGCTGATGTCTGAGCGTCGTGCCTTAAAGTAAATGCAGAAAAGAGTAAAGTAATGGTCTTTGAGAGAGAAGGTGACTCCCAGTGCGATGTTACAATGAACAGAGAGAGACTGGAATTGAAGAGAGAGTTCAAATACCTTGGTACAGAGATGGAAAAAAGCGGAAAATGTGCAAAAGAAGTGGAAAGTAGAGTGACACAAGAAAGGAAAGCTGGTGCAATGAAGGCCTTGATAAGAAACACAGGAGTGTTGCAACAGCACAAGGATTGCATGAAGGAGTGTTAGTGCCAACTTTAACATATGGATGTGACTATGGTGTAGCATGAAAATGAAAAGTCAAGAGTGACAGCAATGGAGATGTGACTGCTGAGGAATGCATGTGGAGTAGAGAGTGGATAGGATACGAAACAGTGTGATTCGTGAAAGATGTGGAGTGAGGAAGTCTGTGGACACCAGAATCGAGGATAATGTACTGAGATGGTATTATCATGTGAAGAGAATGGATGACAATAGAGTGGTGGAAAAGTTGTACCTGACACAATTTGAAGGAGGGAGGAGGCGAGGTAGACCAAGGAGAAGGTGGAGGGATATGATGGATGAGTGCGTGAGGAAGAGAGGTTTGGAAGTTGGTGAGGCTAGGAGGCTGACAAGAGATCGAGCTGGCTGGATGAATATTGTTAGGAGAGGCGCATGATCACGGATTTGGCACCCTTTTTTAACGTAACAGCGTCCGGACTGACTCTGACGGAAACGTGTATGTGAAGCTACAAAACGTGATGAATGTTTTTGGCGCATCAGATAGAGCTAGAATTCCGGGGGCTTGAATGGTGAGTGAATGGATGCTTGGTAAAGTGGAATGGGCAAATCTGGCTGTTTGGACATTGCTATTACTCACCTTGCAGTAAGGTGGGAAAGGAGGTCCGCCCCCTTTAGCTTCACACTTAGGGACAAACTTCAAAAACTTCTAGCTCAACACTTCCCACGTGTCACTTAGAGTTGTATTTAAAACCTAAAAAAACTATCCAGAGTTTTTTCAAGGTAAACCGTCACACTTACAAGTATCCATTGTTTACCTTTTCACGTGTGCCAGCTGTAGGGTGACATATGTAGGTAAAACAAAAAGACACCTAAAGACACGAATCCATGAACACTTAGGTCGTTCAGTTCGAACAGGCCAGTTAATCACCAATCCACCACAGTCAGCAATACGAGATCACTCACAACAATACGACCATCCTTTCTCTCATTCCCACTTCACAGTTCTTGGTGGAAGCAGCAATGACACGGACCTTCCCACTGTGGAAACTTTGTACCAATATCGCTTCAACCTTTCAATCAGTGACATGGCTTCCTGTGAACTGCTTTGTTCTCCACACTCGGTAAGTTTCTTACAGTACTGTATTAATTATTTTACAGATACATTTTGCTTTCTTACTCTTATCCCCTTCATTTTAGATTTAATTACTTATTGGTTTACGACCGAGGTATTTTAATGACCTTCGTTTATGTACCTTCATGTTTTTAGTCTCGTTTTGATCGTATTATGATATAATAATCTGAACTGTGTATAATTCTCGATTGTAGATTTTGCTCAGAGGATGGAATAAGCACATTCCGAAACGTCAGCAAATAAAGATTCTAACTTCGCCACGATGTTTGTTTGTGTTCTGCCTGGTGATCCGCTTCATATTACCTCTGTGACTTCCACGATTCAAGTCTATAACTACACACAGGTGTGTGTGTGTATATATATATATATATATATATATATATATATATATATATAGATAGATAGATAGATAGATAGATTATATATATAGATATATAGATAGATAGATAAATATATATATATATATATATATATATATATATATATATATATATATCTCAGTGAAGCTTGGACGTTGTTGGAAGGACACAAGTCAAGAGTGAGAGCAGTGGAAATGAGTTATTTAAGAGGAGCCTGTGGAGTCACATGGAGAGACAGGCTGACGAATGAGGATTTAAAGGAACGTTGTGGTGTGGATGTGGATGTGATAGGAAGCGTTATGAGGAACACACTGAGGTGGTTTGGCCATGTGGAGAGGATGGAGGGTGAAAGACTGACGAAGAGAGTGTATGTGAGTGAGGTGGAGGGGGGAAGAGGGAGGGGGAGGCCGAGGATGAGATGGAGGGATGGGGTGGAGAGGTATATGAGAGAGGGGTGTGTGAGTTGGAAGCAGGGGAGTGAAATGGCAGGGGACAGAGCGACTTGGAGGCGATTTGTTTGTGGCCACCCCAAACGGGATTGAGGCGTCTGGCAATAGATAGATAGATATCCCAGTTTATTTATTCACACACATTTATTCGTATCTTAGCCCTAAGGGGAGAAAGGACATATCCTCACCGCACCATACCTCACGTGGGTCAAGTGTGCAGTGCAATCAGCAACATCTGGAGCAGGGCCCGACACCTGAGCTGGTTTACTCCTGTTACATCATAATAAAGACAGCAAAGAGGAGATTAGGGAGAGGGAAAAGTCATTGTATACTTTAAAGAAAACAAATTGTGAAATAAAACATCATAGAAAAGAAATTATCATAGTGGTGGAAGAATTCTATGATCATCTATACAGCTCAGTCGATAGACCACGCGTCAAAGGAAACCCAATATCTACATGAATTCCAGCTGTAACTGTACAAATACAGCTTTGAAAAGTATGAAAAGTTGTAGAGCATCAGGATCAGACGGTGTCACAGTAGATTTAACCCATTGGCTCCCAGTCTTCCTGTGCGAGGGACTTTCCTGGAAGGATGCTAGGCGTACCGCCCTCCATCTGTTGGCTCATAGTCGCAAACCTCATAGGTCCCTACCCCATGGTTCCCTTCTTTATTAAATTTTGAAAACGCCTAGTTCCATCCAATATTGAGGACGATGGGCGCTAACTGGTTAATTAAAGATGCAGGAAAGACTGTCCTGGAAAAACGATCAAAACTCTTCACGAAATGTCTCAGAGAAGGAAAGATGCCAACAGCCTGGAAAAGTGCAGTAATAATATCAATACAAGGAGACTTGAAAGATCTAAAAAAAAAAAATTTACACTGACCAATTATCCTGTTGTCAGTTATGTACAAATGATTCATAAAGACCGTCAACAACAGAATTTCAGACGTTCTGGACTCTAACCAAACTAAGGAACAAGAAGGCTTTCGAAGTGGATTCTCAGCCATCGACCACATACATACAATAAAACAGACAACTCAGAAGACAAATGAGTACAGAAAATCTTTGTGTATGACGTTCAATTATTATGAAAATGCTTTTGATTCGATAGAAACAACAGCAGTATTAAGTGTAATTTGCAGACAAGGTGTAGCTGAAATCTACAGTCAAATATTGGAAGAGGTATGAGCATACAGGGATGGAAAGGCGACCATTAAGCTCCCAACAGATACTGGAAAAATCCCAGTGAAAAAGACTGTAACACAGGGCGATACTATCTCAACAAGGTTGTTTACAACATGCTTAGAAGAAATATTTTAGAAGCTTAACTGGAGTAACAAAGGAATTACAATAGGCGATGAATATCAGAGTAACCTCTGGTTCGAAGATGACAATGTTCTGTTCAGTGAGTCAAGAGGACAACTGCAACAGTTGGTAGAAGATTTCAACAGAGAAAGCCTTTGCTTGGGGCTCAAGATGAATAAGAAAAACACAAAAGGCATATTTCATAACCAAGCACAAACTGAGAAAATAGGAATCCAAAGCTAATTTTTAGTATTAGTTAATAATTTATATACTGTACTTAGGACGGCTTGTACAGATTTACCCGTCATTCAGACCTGAATTAAGTAGACGTATAAAGCTTGACTGGAGGCATTTGGTTGACAAAGTAGCATATCAAAGAGCACTTAATCACTCTTTTTAGTGCGAAAAACTTTTAATCACTGCCTTCTCTCTGTAACGACTTACGACTCAGAGACACGGACAATGGCCAAACCACTGGAACGAAAGTCAAGAAGTGCACAGTGAGGTATGGAAAGATCGATGTATTGAATCACTTTAAGTAATATGAATGAATCAGCTTGGATTAGGAACTGACTGAAGTGGAAGACATAATAAAATCAATAAAAAAGAAGTACAGGCAGCGAGCAAGCCAAGACACGCCAACACATAAACAAGGACGGCAACAGACTAGATAATAACTGATTCAAAAAGACCAAAAGCAAAACCAGAAACTAGATGAGGTGATGAACAAAACAAAACAAAACAAAAATCGTAAAGCGATACAGGAAACCCGACAAAACACAAAGAACATGTGATGAACATGAAGACAGAAAATTCGTTAAAGATCTTAGGGTTCTGGAATGGAAAGAAACAACACAAGACCGTGATCAATGGAAACGTTTGAGAGAGGCCTGAGTCCTTCTTTGGAATATTATGGGGCGATTATATATGCATTCATACACACACATATATATGTGTATATAGATAGATAGATAGATAGATAGATAGATAGAGATAGAGATAGAGAGAGAGAGAGAGAGAGAGAGAGAGAGAGAGAGAAATATAGATATAAACATGTAGATAATAGATAGATAGATATTTAGATAGATAAATAGATAGATAAATCAGTTTCCTCATGAGCTTCTGTGTTTAAAAATCTTGTGGAAATTGAATGGATATGCTGAGAAAATTAGTTATAAGATTAAACTCAGTTTACAATAACTTTCTTAGCAATAACAATACTCCCACCTTGACGGCCTAGTTCTTCGATCATTACTTTCATTTACCGTTCAGCTTTCTACCCGCTGATGACTGTGATCACCTAATTGCTATGCAGCTGTAGTGTAAACCATTATTACCTTTCATAATACTGTAATGCAGTATACCGACAATTGTGGTTTTCAGTATTCTTACTAGACTGTAAGTCTCTCTCTCTCTCTCTCTCTCTCTCTCTCTCTCTCTCTCTCTCTCTCTCTCTCTCTCTCAAGTATTTCATCTTGAATACAGAAGGCTTAGGGAAACGCAACTAGCTACTAAAAGGCCTCATTCAGGCAGCAGACTGCAGGCTGTACATCCCTGTTTTAGAACACCATAATATTGCCTGACACATAGTAGAGTAACTTACCTTACGTTGGCTGACGTATGTACGGTGGGTGATGATGTAGGTGAGTTCTTCGGAGGTAATGGATGGGTGCTGCTCTGGAAGATTGTGAGTCACCAGAAACCATGGCAGTCCCCACACTACACCCAGCCCGCCAAAGACATAGAACACAGACGGCCATCCGCCCAAAAACTCAGTGTTGCATAGCCACCCTCCCAGAGACATAGCCAACATTATGCCGAAGCTGCTTCCTGTGGAATATGAGGGTTGTCTGTATTCAGCTGGCCCTGATTAATTTCTGTTCATAGAGAAAATGAAAAACATCTAGAGTCTTTATTGTGTGTTATAATATCAACAGTGACTAGGACAACATTCAGTAGAATGGAGACCTACATAAGCCAACCATGTAGGAGTCCACCTGGTAATCACTCTCCATAACACTGGAGCTGACGTGCAAAACACTGATATTCCTTATTGTCTGAAAATATGACTATCTAAATGTACTTTAACTCTGTCCTTGGATTAACAAGAACATTACGATATAATTTCATAATGGTCCTTCCAATACTTTCTTTAATCCGTTGCAATATATGCCAGAAGTGATTTCCCTCTATATTCCACTGAAGCTACTACTATTGAGGTTACTGATAGTTGTTGCTGAGGCAAGAGCAAATAACTGTTTTCAGCGATTTTAAGTGACATGATGTCCACAGGCAGACCACTACAATGTACGACAAGACATATCAGCCGAAAATTGGATAATACCCTTAAAGTACAAATATGATGATAAAAAATACTCCCCCCCCCCCCCCGTGTTGATGTAATATCGTACTTTTTACCCACCCGTCACTACAGGGTGAGAGAGAGGGAAGGAAGTGGAGTTATCAAGGGTGACTGGAGAGAGGGAAGGAAGTGGAGTTATCAAGGGTGACTGGAGAGAGAAGGAAGTGGAGTTATCAAGGGTGACTGGGGAGAGTGAAGGAAGTGGAGTTATCAAGGGTGACTGGAGAGAGGGAAGGGAGTGCTGGTGATGGAGACATGATAGACATCAGCATTGTGGAAGACAAAGATAGAACTTGATTTTCCCTCAGTTAGGTCAAGCGATATTACCTTTTGACAAGTAATACATGTACAAAGCATATGGGCCTGATGGGGTCCCTCCTGTTGTTCTCAAGAGAGATGCTTCTGTGCTTACACCCTGCCTAGGTAAACGCTTTCGCCTTTGTCAAAACTTGTACCTTTCCTTCGTGCTGGATGTTTGCTTTCATTCAGCCTGTCCCAAAGAATGGTGGCCATTTCCAGCCCTCTAACTATCGTCCAATTGCTTTAACATCCTGTATATCAAATGTTATCGAGTCTATTCTTAGCAAAAAATAAATAAATAAACCATCTTTCCTATCACAACCTTCTTTCTGATCGTCAGTACGGGTTCAGTCAGGGACGCTCCACTGGCAGTCTTCTCACCTACCTTTCAGACTCCTCGCCATCCTCCTTTCGGGACTTTGGCGAAAGCTTTGCCTTTATACTTGACATCGCAAAGGCTCTCGATCGAGTCTGGCATAAATAATTAATTTCCAAATGGCCCTCTTACAGTTTCTAACCTTCTATATGTGCCTTAATCTCTAGGTTCCTTTCTGGTCGTTCCATATCTGCTGTTGTAGATGGCCACCGTTCTTCTCCTAGATCTATCAATAGTCGTGTTCCTCAGGGCTCTGTCCTATCACCAACTCTCTTCCTTTTATTCATCAATGACCTTCTAAGCTGTACATCTAACATTATCCACTCATACGCTGATGATTCCACCCTTCACCTTTCCATTCGCTTCCTGCAGCGTCCATTTCAGCGGTTACTGCAGCAAAGAAGGGATGAGGCTATGGCACAACTAATGTCTGACTTGACTCTTACCTCTGACTGGGGTAAAAGTACTCTTGTTGTTTTTAATTCGTCAAAAACTCAGTTCTTACAACTTTCAACCTGTCAAAGTCTTCCACAGGAGTACCCACTAATTTTTAATAACATCTACCTCAATCCTGCATCATCTCTAAACATACTTAGGGTTTCATTCTCTCGGGATTTATCGTGGAAAGATCACATTACATCTCTTGTCAAATCTGCTTCCAAGAGATTAGGTGTACTAAGCCGACTCCTTACGTTTTTTGCTCCCACATACTTGATGACTTTATACAAGGGTTTAATTCGCCCCTGTGTGGAGTACAGATCTCTGTGCTGGGAAGCTCTCCACATACAGCTCTTCTCAACAAGGTAGAGTCAAAGGCTTTTCGTCCCATTAACTCTCCTCCTCTTACTGGCTCCCTTCGACCTCTGTCTCTTCGCCACACTGTTGCATCTTAATCTCTTTATCACTACTTCATTGGTCACTGCTCTTCTGAACTATCTGCTTTCACCTCTCCACCACTGTGATGGGCACGTAGCACCTGTTGAGCAACAAACTCTCATCCTTTTTCTGCCCAACTGTCTATTGCAAGGATTGGCCGTTACTCCCACTTATTCATTTACGCAACAGGTCAGTTTTGGAAATGTCTCCTTCAGTCTGTATTTCCTACTTTCTGTGATCTCCAGTCTTTCAAAAGCAGTGGGTCCAGACATCTTGAAATGAATGGATCTCTGTTGTATTGTTTTTGTTTTTTTCTTGGAAGGAACGGTTTGTGGGCTCCTGGCCTTTGGTATCTTCTTCTATCTGTCTGTCTATTGCCAGACGCCTTAATCCCATACGGGATGGGCACAAATAAATCGCCTCCATGTTGCCCTGACCCCCACCATTTCATTGTCCCGCCTCCAGCTCACACACCCCTCTCTCATATACCTCTCCACTCCATCCCTCCATCTCATATTGGCCTCCCCCTCCCTCTTCCCCTCTACACCTCACTCACCTACACTCTCCTCGTCAGTCTCTCACTCTCCATCCTCTCCACATGACAAAACCACCTCAATGTGCTTCTCCTAACACTTCCTACCGCATCCACATCCACACCACAACCCCCTTCACTTCCTCATTTGTCAGTCTGTCTCTCCATGTGATTCCACATGCTCCTCTCAAATAACTCATTTCCACTGCTCTCACTCTTGACTTGTGTCCCTCCAACAGGGTCTAAGCTTCACTCCAAACGTTAGAGTTGGTATCATAATACTGTCATGTAGTAACTTTTTCACTTCCATGCCCACTTCCCTGTTTCTTATCACTGCTTTCAAGGAACCAGCATCTTTCTTCCTTGTTGTACCCTTTCAAGCACTTCACCCTCTAAACTTCCATCCTTACTCATCACACTACCTAAGTACTTAAATATATGCACATTTTCCATTTCCTCCTCATCCAACCTCATTGTACATTCACTGCCTCCATTTCTCTGGAAGAACATAACTTTATTCTTCCCTACATTCACCTTTAGATTCCGTTTCTTACACACTCTCCCAAACTCATCCACCAAGCCTTGCAGCTCCCCTTTGTCTTCACTGACCAACACAGTAGTATCTGCAAACAACAGTACAGGGAGTTTCCAAACACTGCGCTTTCTCAATAGGGCTACTCCAAGATCCACTGCCCTACATTATATCTCTTTTATAACCCCATCCATATACAGATTGCTCAGCCATGGAGACATGACACATCTCTGTTTCAGTCCAAGCTTCAAATAGAAAAATTCACTCAGTTCACTATCCACATGCACTGCAGCCTTACCACCCTTGTACATAATCTTCATGGCATTCAGCAACTTCCCATTTACTCTATATGTTCTTAATAATTTCCACAATCCCTATCTATCCAGCCTGTCATATGCTTTCTCCAAATCCATGAAGGCTGCATACAACTTCCTTCTCTTCTCTAGGAACTTTTCCACTAAAAACCTAAGAATGAATATCTGATCTACACATCCTCTTCCTTTCCAAAAACCTCCCTGTTTTTCTCCATCTAATTCCCCTGTTATTTCCTTAACTCTATCAATACGTATCCTATCATATACTTTTCCTATTACACTAAGAAGACAAATGCCCCTGTGATTACCACACACTTCTTTTTCCCCTATTCCATTGTAGAGGGGAATAATTATACCTGACTTCCAATCCTCCGGGACTCTACCTTCCTCCCCGGCCAATCTACATGTCTTCCACATCCATTCTTTTACTATCTCTACCCCATGCTTCAGCATTTCACCACACTCTCCATCAATTTCTGGGGCTTTCCCTATTTTGACTTTCTTCAGTGCTTCCACAACTTCCATCCTACTGATTCCTTCCTCTCTTCCCGCAACCCTCCTTCTCTCAACCATTCCGAAGCCATTTATACTCGCATTACTTTCATTCTCCATGTTCAACAATTCTTTAATGTGTTCTCTCCATCTTCACATTTTTTCTCCCTTGTCCACTAGTAATCTACCATTTTTAGCTTTCATTCCCCAACTACCTTCTTTGAAATCTTGTCTAACTCTCTTTACCTCTTTCCAGAACTTTTTTTTTTTTTTACATTCCCTCTGCTTTATACTCAGATGCCTTCCAAATTCCTCATTCACTCTCTTCTTATTCTCTCTTACCAATCTTTTCACCTCTCTCTTCCTCTCTACATATAATGCTCTCTTCCATCTCTCAACTTCTTGCACACTCCTGTTTTTCATCCACTCACTATTTGCTTTCTTTTTTTGTGCCACAGCCTGTCTCACCTCTTCATTCCACCATGCTGTTCCTTGCACCCCCTTTCGTCTTCTGTTCACCCTACACACCATCTCACATGCTGCACAAATTTCCTCTGTGAATATCTTGTACATACCTTCCACATCCTCGGTCTGCTCCAATCCATATTTACCCAATCACCAATCGGTCCTCCACTTCTCTCTTATAATCTGCCTTTTTTCATCCTCTTGTAAAATTTCCACTCTCTTTGTATGAACTCCCTCCTGTCGTGCCCTTTTATTCTTCCATTTCATTTGGGCCTTGATTCTCATCTTCTATTCCTTCATTTCATTTGGACCTCGATTTTCACCACCACCAAATGGAGGTCAGAAGATCCACTCCTCAAACCTCTATACGATCTTGCATCCATCACACACCTTCTCAACCTTCCATCCACACACACATAATCAATCACTGACCTCTGTTCATTCATTTCACCACCCACCCTTCTCATCACTTGCCACGTATACCTGTGGATCATTTTGTGTCAGAAGAGGGTATTGGCTATCATCAACCCCCTCCCAGCACAAACGTCCACTAGAGCACTACCATTCTTATCCACATCTACAGGCACAACCCACTCACCAACTACTCCATCTACCTTCACATTCTCTATTATTCCATTCATATTTCCAATCAAAAACAATCTCTCATTCCTCTCAAACCTTTCAATGCATGCTTCCACATTTGTTCAGAACTCTTCTCTCACTCTGCTTGCATGAGCTTGCGTTGGCGCATACACACACACAGTCGCCCACATTTGTAGTCCAACTTTCAATCTTACCCACACAATCCATAAGTCAACTCATCCATTCTCTCTTATATTCTCCTTCCGTCTGTTGCTGACAACAATACACACTCCTTCTTTTGCCCTCTTATTCGCACTCACTCCCACACATATACACCATCCATACTCCCATTCTCTCACACTGCCATCCCTCCATTTTGTTCCAGCTAATCCACAAACATCCACTTTTGCACCCTCAAGTACCTGGACAATCTCTGTCTTTCACCTCATCATTTGCACCCTTTACATTCCATATCCCAGTTCATGCCATGTCCTTTGTTCGATCCTTTAGTCATCACTTGTTGGTCAGTCCTGGTCCGAGGCATCTTCCTCTTATTTTTAGTTAGTTGTTTTCCGGGGAGGGGCACTAACCCTCCGCCAATGCATTTGTTCTCAGGTAGGGAACACTCTCTCTCTCTCTCT